>NC_134691.1:240552190-240686928 GCF_050947455.1 Rhinoderma darwinii
CCACTCTGAGTCCCCTAGCATAAAATGGTGCCTGATGTGTGCTGGAGCTCCTTCTCCTCCCTTACACTATCAATTTGGCCTGGGTGCTGCACTAGCTCTGCCTCCCCCTACATAAGGATTGCTCTCCTCACTGTATCCTGAGACACAGCAGAGGTGAGTGTAAATTCAGTGGGAGGACAAGAAGTTAAAGAACCAGGGGTTCCATGGTCTATATCTATCGTGGTTTTTATATATATATATATATATATATATATATATATATATATATATATATATATATATATATATATATATATATATATATATATACATACATACATACATACATACATACATACATACATACATACATACACACACACACAATCTCGGAGAAAGCAGAACTGTAAGACTACGGTGCCTATAGCTGCACCACTGGATAGGATTGGATACATTTTCAGCCAGTGTCACACATGATAGGCTTAGAAACATCAGCTCGAGGGGAATGGCCTAACAGCACCGAGAGGACGCTTTTTTCCCCAGTGCTCCTGCCCAAGATTTAAACCTGGAGTAATCTAGATCATCCACCGCTCCAAAATTAATATATCCCGGGACCTTGGTTTAGGACAATGTCCGTAACCTCAAACTACGCAAGCGGACATGGACAAATTATTGGAAAAAACCGAGGGTAAACCCTCCCAACCTGAACAGCTTTCCCCTAAATATTATCTTCCTACTTGGGGAGACTCTGAAACTGAATACCATAGTGATGATGAAACTACTCGGGACATCAGAGACTACCAGTCTCCAGGTCCTTTGTGAAAAAGAATACTATAGAAAGCCCTTGAACCCATAGGGAGCAATTTAATAGACCTAAAGCAAAGAGCTATTACAAGCGGGCCATGGGGTGGAGGCACTTGAGAAAGCTCAATAAACTTTAACTAATGCCTCTTCCGATATTACCAACTGTCTCTAACAACAAGACCATATTAACAAAATGTACTCCATACTTGAAGATCACAAAAATCGCAACAGAAGAAACAAACTTCGCATAAAGGGTCTTCCAGAATCGGTAACAAACTAAACGCTTCCCAAAGCAATGATGGCAATTTTTCAAACCCTTTTGGACTCTGACGATTACCAACTCCTAATAATAGAGAGAGCCCATAGCTCTTTATGGCCTAAACCGAAACCTACATACTCCCCCCTCCCCCCATGGATGTGATATGACTGATCTTGGATTTCTGCATCAAAGGTCGTATTCAGAATAACAGAACCTCTGATTCTATCATCTACGTGAATACTCCAATATCTATCTACCAGGAGCCTCCCCAACACTATGCAAAAGAAAACTGTTGAAATTGGAGTTGATTTTGTTTCAGTGGATTTGAAAAGGGTTTCACTAGCTATTTCCCTTTGGGATTTCAATCCCTGCAGATGGAAGACTATATACAGCTAGATCCTCGTCAGATGGCCGTGACCTTTGCAAAGAATGAAATATTCTGCTTGATGTATATTCTGAATTGGAAGTAGTGCACAACGTGTCTCATTCCAAAGCCATTCCCAACGAAAAGCCAACGTACCAGACTACGTCTTCACAAGACCCCTCCAGTTAGCACCTCGGTGGACCAAACCTAGACTGTAAGTCGATATAGACCTGTACAATCTCCACCTGGAGATGTTGATGCCACAATATCCTTTAAGAGGCATTATAGTCCTACCTATTTGTCTGTTTACCTGTTGATTCTATCCTTATGAATATTTAGTTACATACAGATGTAGCCAAGTTTTTCTTGACTCTGAACACTTGCTTCATTGTGATTATCGCACAACAAAAGCCATTGAAAGTCAAGTTAAAGTTTCTTGATACTATCTATTTAATCCGTTAAAAGCCTAGATAAAGATGGCTACATCTGTAGGTACACACTTAATCATAAGCAGTTACAATATAATATAATTCCAAAAACATAGGCTACTATGATATTTGTTCTCTCAACATGGTAAAGCGGATAGTACTACATGGTTATACTAACCCCAGTTGACTCATTTAATATTTTGCGTCAGCTATCCCCTACAATTCACCAGCTATAAAGTAGTACATTGAATAGTAGGACTGTTTCCTCCTAGTCCTAATACCTGTGAGAAAAGCATTATTTCTACAATACAGATTGATCAGGGGTGTAGCTAGGGGGGGGGGGTAGGCGGGGCATGTGCCCCAGGCGCAACTAGGTTGTAGGGAAGGGGATTGCTGCAGAGTAGCCGATTGCTTCCACACTCCACTCTGTTTACAGTGTGATGCAAAGTACAAGGGGGAGGAAGTGTGGCGCTATTTACAAGGGGGGCAGCGGGCTGTGTGTGCCGCTATCTACAAGGGGGGCTGTGTGTGGCGCTGTTTACAGGGGTGCTGTGTGTGTGTGTGTGGTGCTGTTTACAAAGCTGAGCAGTGTGGCGCTATTTACAAGGGGGACTGTGTGGCGCTTTATACAAGGGGGACTGTGTGGCGCTTTATACAAGGGGGGACTGTGTGGCACGATCTACATGCGGGGGCTGCGCGGCGCTATCTATGAAAGGGGCTGTGTGGCGTGATCCACAAGAGGGGTGTGGCGCCATTTACAAGGGGGCTGTGTGTCGAGCTATCTACAAGGGGCTGTGTGGCGTTCTATAAAAGAGGGGTGCTGTGTGTGATGCTATCTTTGCCCCGGGTGCATGAGAGCCTACCTACGCCTCTGGATTGATCATGGTTAATCCACAGCTAGCATGGTCCTTTGTCACTTACCATGTTAAAGGGCTCAATTTCGCAGTTAAAAGATCACAAATCCTTGCTTTTCTCAAAAATAGAAAATAAGTTTCTTATAACAGAGTTATATCTATCTAATAAGACTCCAAGGTTCACTAATCCATATTACAACCAATGGTTCCATTCTTATTCCCCGACCAAAAACTCCAGGGGAGTTGCCATAGCCCTTAACAAAAATGTTCCCTTTATCCTGCAAGACTCTCTATTGTTGACGATGAGACCATTTTTATCAAAGGTTTATTAGCAGGTTCCCTAGTAACAATTGGAAATATTTATGCTCCAAACTCAAATCAAGCTACCTGGATTCCATCAATCCTGGACAATGTTAGGTCATTCATTATTGGGAGGGGATATGAATATATTTTTGGTCCCTTATCTTGATGCTTCAACCAGGAAATAATCTATTTCTCATAGGGCACTAGTACAGATAAAAAAAATCTGAGTACCTACTCCTAGTAGACACTTGGCGGCATATGCACCCATCTACATTAGACTATACACACTTTTCACCACCTCATAACTCCTATCATAGATTCGACTATATTTTTACCCCTGTCGACATTATCAAACATTGTAATTGCTCGTATTCTCACCGCTATACATTCTGACCATTCTCCCTTACTTCTGAGAACTACTATAGTAGCACAGCCCCAACAGTTTAAGACCTGGAAATTAAATGAAAGCTTATTTACCACAGCCCACTTACGAGACCGTATCTCGAAGGCCCTTAACTGTTATTTTCAGACCAACCCAGCTGAACGTAGTTCTACGTCAACGATCTGGCAAGCCCATAAGGCAGTAATTAGAGGGCAGATCTCCATAAGCTCACACCAAAACAAACTTAGAAAACAACTGGTGTCTAAATTATGAGGAAATATCCGAACTTGAACAAAAACATAAAAAAAAATCCGCTGTCCTCCGATACGCTCTCTCTAAACTCACATTTAAGGCTATTTTTACATCTGCGTCAGGGCTCTGTTCCGTTGGAGCTTTCCGTCGGAACGGAGTCCTGACTGACACAAACGGAAACTGTAGATTTCTATCTCCATTGATTTCAATGGTGACGGATCCAGTGCCAATGGTTTCCGTTTGTCTCAGTTTTGCAAGGTTCCTTCGTTTTGATGTAATTAATACTGTAGTAGACTATGCTATTGATTCAGTCAAAACGACTGAACCCTTGCACAACAGAGACCAATGGTACCGGATCTGTCACCATTGAAATCAATGGTGATGGAAACCGAAACCTATGGTTTCTGTTTGTGTCAGTCAGGGCTCCGTTTCGACATAACGTCTGAACGGAGCCCTGACGCAGATGTGAATGAAGCCTAAACAACAAGAACTTAAAGATCTATTAAACTGTCAGCGAAGTTTTTTTTAATGAACTGGAAAAGACTATTTCTACACGGCGATAAAGTCACTAAACCAATGATCTTAATAAAAAAAGAGGAAAGCCAGGTATTTTATCCATGCCCTTAAGCTCGCAAACGGTTTCAACACTAGTGACATTAAACCGATCTCGGAGACCTTTTTAAATTACTATATCTCACACTATCAACTACAATCGGGAGAATCCCCTAATGATAGAGAATTACGAAGACAAATTAATTAATTTGCTTCATTGACACTTAAAACTACCCCAGTTATCCTTGTCTAAACAAGACGCTCTGAATGCCCCTCTCACTGAACAATAGCTCCAGTCTATCTTGTCGATATCCCCGGCAGGGAAAAGCCCGGGCCCAGATGACCTACCTATTATTATTACATTGTCCAAACCCCCCCGTAGAGAACGCCCTACAGCCCCCCCGTAGAGAACGCCCTACAGCCCCCCCGTAGAGAACGCCCTACAGCCCCCCCGTAGAGAACGCCCTACAGCCCCCCCGTAGAGAACGCCCTACAGCCCCCCCGTAGAGAACGCCCTACAGCCCCCCGTAGAGAACGCCCTACAGCCCCCCGTAGAGAACGCCCTACAGCCCCCCGTAGAGAACGCCCTACAGCCCCCCCGTAGAGAACGCCCTACAGCCCCCCCGTAGAGAACGCCCTACAGCCCCCCCGTAGAGAACGCCCTACAGCCCCCCCGTAGAGAACGCCCTACAGCCCCCCGTAGAGAACGCCCTACAGCCCCCCCATAGAGAACGCCCTACAGCCCCCCCTGTAGAGAACGCCCTACAGCCCCCCCTGTAGAGAACGCCCTACAGCCCCCCTGTAGAGAACGCCCTACAGCCCCCCCTGTAGAGAACGCCCTACAGCCCCCCCTGTAGAGAACGCCCTACAGCCCCCCTGTAGAGAACGCCCTACAGCCCCCCTGTAGAGAGCGCCCTACAGCCCCCCTGTAGAGAGCGCCCTACAGCCCCCCCCTGTAGAGAGCGCCCTACAGCCCCCCCTGTAGAGAGCGCCCTACAGCCCCCCCCTGTAGAGAGCGCCCTACAGCCCCCCCTGTAGAGCGCGCCCTACAGCCCCCCCCTGTAGAGAGGGCCCTACAGCCCCCCCCTGTAGAGAGCGCCCTACAGCCCCCCCCTGTAGAGAGCGCCCTACAGCCCCCCCCTGTAGAGAGCGCCCTACAGCCCCCCCCTGTAGAGAGCGCCCTACAGCCCCCCCCTGTAGAGAGCGCCCTACAGCCCCCCCCTGTAGAGAGCGCCCTACAGCCCCCCCTGTAGAGAGCGCCCTACAGCCCCCCCCTGTAGAGAGCGCCCTACAGCCCCCCCCTGTAGAGAGCGCCCTACAGCCCCCCCCTGTAGAGAGCGCCCTACAGCCCCCCCCTGTAGAGAACGCCCTACAGCCCCCCCCTGTAGAGAACGCCCTACAGCCCCCCCCTGTAGAGAACGCCCTACAGCCCCCCCCCTGTAGAGAACGCCCTACAGCCCCCCCTGTAGAGAACGCCCTACAGCCCCCCCTGTAGAGAACGCCCTACAGCCCCCCCTGTAGAGAACGCCCTACAGCCCCCCCTGTAGAGAACGCCCTACAGCCCCCCCTGTAGAGAACGCCCTACAGCCCCCCCTGTAGAGAACGCCCTACAGCCCCCCCTGTAGAGAACGCCCTACAGCCCCCCTGTAGAGAGCGCCCTACAGCCCCCCCTGTAGAGAGCGCCCTACAGCCCCCCCTGTAGAGAGCGCCCTACAGCCCCCCCTGTAGAGAGCGCCCTACAGCCCCCCCTGTAGAGAGCGCCCTACAGCCCCCCCTGTAGAGAGCGCCCTACAGCCCCCCCTGTAGAGAGCGCCCTACAGCCCCCCCTGTAGAGAGCGCCCTACAGCCCCCCCTGTAGAGAGCGCCCTACAGCCCCCCCTGTAGAGAGCGCCCTACAGCCCCCCCTGTAGAGAGCGCCCTACAGCCCCCCCTGTAGAGAGCGCCCTACAGCCCCCCCTGTAGAGAGCGCCCTACAGCCCCCCCCTGTAGAGAGCGCCCTACAGCCCCCCCCTGTAGAGAGCGCCCTACAGCCCCCCCCTGTAGAGAGCGCCCTACAGCCCCCCCCTGTAGAGAGCGCCCTACAGCCCCCCCCTGTAGAGAGCGCCCTACAGCCCCCCCCTGTAGAGAGCGCCCTACAGCCCCCCCTGTAGAGAGCGCCCTACAGCCCCCCCCTGTAGAGAGCGCCCTACAGCCCCCCCCCTGTAGAGAGCGCCCTACAGCCCCCCCCTGTAGAGAGCGCCCTACAGCCCCCCCCTGTAGAGAGCGCCCTACAGCCCCCCCTGTAGAGAGCGCCCTACAGCCCCCCCTGTAGAGTGCGCCCTACAGCCCCCCCCTGTAGAGAGCGCCCTACAGCCCCCCCCTGTAGAGAACGCCCTACAGCCCCCCCCCCTGTAGAGAGCGCCCTACAGCCCCCCCCCCTGTAGAGAGCGCCCTACAGCCCCCTTTGTAGATATCTACAAAGGGGGCTGTATGGCGTTCTCTACAGAGGGGGCTGTATGGCGTTCTCTACAGGGGAGGCTGTAAAAAAGGCACTATCTACAAGGGGGGGGATTGTGTGACACCCAGGGGAGGGGGGGCCCCAGTCAAAAGTTTGCTATGGGGCCCAGTCTTTCCTAGTTTCGCCCCTGGGTGTAACGCTATTTTAACAGTCACTGGAAGCCCACATAAGGCTCATTCACAAAGAGGGCAAAGATCCGGAGGTATGAAGTAACTATAGACCTATTTCTCTACTCAATACCGATATTAACCGGTTCCTGACTACTGGCTGTGTATATAAGGCCGGCGGTCGGGGTCCTTAAAACCTGTGCCATAGACTATATACGTGGCAGGTTTTAGCTTGCAGCCCGAGTGGTTGGGCAGCTGAATGTCGGGTCTCCAGCAGTCCGTGACTGCCGGGGACCCTGGGGAGAAGATAGAAGCAGCTTTCGCTGCTTCTAGATTCTCTGTTCTCTTGCACACAGCGCTCAATGAGTGTTGTGTATATGAATAGAGTCAGCAGCAGTGCCGCTACCTCTATTGGTCCCGGCGATCATGTGACTGGTCACATGATCGCCGGGATGCCGTTAGTGGGAGACTACTGCTGGGTATTACTAGACCCAGTACAGCCCTATTAGTAACAATAGTCAATATAAGAGGGCTGATTTCCCCTGTAACTGGGGCTACTGTGCAGCCCCAGTTACAGTGGAAAATCATGTTGTAAAAGAAGTAAAAAAAAAAAATGAAGTCCCCAAAAGGTTTTTTCTGACCTTTTGAGGTACAGAACATAGTAATAAAAAAAAGTGAAGTGCAAATTTTTTTTATAATAAATACACAGAAAATACCCACACCAAACCCCAATCATTGTCATAACGCTAGCACTAACCCAATTACCCTAAAATAGACATGTAATATATTAAAATTCACAGTAAACAAGCATGATCACAAACAAAAGCTCTATTTTAGGGTAAAACTATGCTATTACCAGAAAAAAAAATAGTAAAAAAAATAAGCTTTTTTTGCTTTTTAGCTATTATTTTCAAACTTTAAGTAAAAAAATTCTAAAATAGCAAAAAGGATGTGTATAAAAATGATAAAAAAAAATAAACCAGCATTGTCTACGGAAAAATACATCACAAAAATCACATCGCTAGCCCAACAAATAAAAAAATTATAGCTGTTTAACGTGTGCTAAAAATAGCTAAACGGTGTCTGGTCCTGAAGGCTCAAAATAGCCCGATCCTGAACCGGTTAAAATCTCTGCAAAACTTTTGGCACAGCGCCTTAGTCCACTTCTACCAAAATCGATTGCACCTGAGCAGGTGGGATTTGTACAGGTAAGAGGGGGCAAATATAACCACCCTACGTATTTAACATTTAATGCAACTTGCTTGGATGAAACATTCGCCTCTGGTCCTATTGGGTAGGGATGCAGAGAAAGATTTCAACAGGGTAGAATGGACATTTATGGAAGAAACACTAGACCGCTTCAACCTCCCCACACCGTATATTCTTTCTATACTACAAATGTACAACCATCCGTCAAAGCTTCGGATTAACGGCACAATATCCTCTCCATTTCAAATACAGAACAGGACTAGACAAGGATGCCCTCTAGCACTGCTTCTCTTCATATTGGCAGTGGAAACACTCATACAGTGCACAAGACAACACCCTGACATCAAGGGCATAATTATACAAAATGTACAACACAAAACAGCGGCATTCGCTGATGACCTCATCAATATGTCAAACCCTCTGGTAGAAATGCCAGCAGTAATAGACATCTTTGATAAATTCGGGTCCTTATAGGACTTCAAGATAAGCACAGAAAAATCAGAAGCCTTGGGGATAAATATTCCTAACTCTATAACTAGACAACTAGATGCATCACATATCTGGGAATAAAATTATGCAAACAATGGTCAGACCAGTTTACTCTTAATTTTACCCCACTTAAACATTCAGCAAAATCTACTAGATTCTTTGGTTGCCCCATTTATATCTTGGATGTTCAGCAAGAATCTAGTAAAAGGATTGGTGCAACCCAAAATAAGCTACATGTTCCAAATGTTGTCAATCTCCATTCCTTTTAAGGGGTTTTCCCTGTACTGGTACCTCAAAAGCTCTGCAAATGTAACATGGCGCCCAGAAACCAATCCAGCAAAATCTACATGCCAAATAGCGCTCCTGCCTTTCTGAGCTCTGCCGTTTGTCCAACCAGCAGTTTATGACCACATATGGGGTATTGCCGTAATCGGGAGAAATTGCTTTACAAATGTTGGGGAACTATTTCTCCTTTATTCCTTGTCAAAAATAAAAATTTGCACCTTTTATCGGAAAAATTTAATTTTTCAATTGCACAGCCTAATTCCACAAAATGTAGCAAAAAAACCTGTGGGATCTAAAAAGATCCTTTCCTCGCTTCTTGAATCTTTGGAAAGCTTGGTTTGATTTTCGAGTCTCCACACAATTCAGAGACTTGCTCTCGGAACCCCGGGGACTGCCACAAGCAAATAGTAGGATTCCAATTTGCAAATAAATGATATTTATCGCTCTGATGAACATCAGATCAACTTGTGTTTCTGATATATTTATGAATATTTGTATTTCTTTTTTTTTTTCTCTATTGTACCTCCTATTTCTTGAACACACCTAACCCCCTTCCCCTCTACTTCTATCCTCCTTTCCGTCTTTCCTTCCACATAACTCCACACATATATTGTGAAAAAAAATTTTCCTTTACTATCTAGATTGGATCTTCCCAGAATCTATCCATTGTATCAACCCTAAGGCTGGGTTCACACGACCTATTTTCAGACGTAAACGAAGTGTATTACCTAAGGGTATGTGCACACGAGAACTGGCTTTTACGTCTGAAAAGACAGATTGTTTTTAGGAGAAAACAGCTGCGTCGTTTCAGACGTAAAAGCTCCTCCTCGCATTTTACGAGGCGTCTTTGACGGCCGAACATTTGAGCTGTTCTTCATTGAATTCAATGGAAAAACGGCTCAAATTACGTTTCAAAGGAGTGTCCTGCACTTCTTTGACGAGGCAGTCATTTTACGCGTCGTCGTTTGACAGCTGTCAAACGACGACGCGTAAATTACTGGTCGTCGGCACACTACGTCGGCAAACCCATTCAAATGAATGGGCAGATGTTTGCCGACGTATTGTAGCCGCATTTTCAGGCGTAAATCGAGGCATAATACGCCTAGTTTACGCCTGAAAATAGGTTGTGTGAGCCCAGCCTTAGGGTGTGTGCACACGAGAACTGGCTTTTACGTCTGAAAAGACTGTTTTCAGGAGAAAACAGCTGCGTCATTTCAGACGTAAAAGCTCCTCCTCGCATTATGCAACAGCCGATCATTTGAGCTGTTCATTGAATTCAATGAAGAACGGCTCAAATTACGTTTCAAAGAAGTGTCCTGCACTTCTTTGATGAGGCAGTCATTTTACGCCGATGTTTGCCGCCGATGTATTGGAGCCATATTTTCAGGCGTAAATCGAGGCATAATATGCCTCGTTTACGCCTGAAAATAGGTCGTGTGTAACCCAGCCTTAATGTATACAGATCCATGTATTACCACTCGGATTCCAATGTTCAGTTTATACTGCCTAATACTACTTGGACTTTTCATCTGTTCAATAGAAAAATGTTGTGAAGGTTTTACTCAATATTGCATTACATGTTATGTAAAAACTGTTGTAAAGTTTTCTCAAATAAAATTTTTAAAAGAAAACAAACATAAGCTTAGATATCGGTCCCAAACATTAAGTATCCTTCTACTTACCCTTAAGGGAAAATTTGGCATTTCTGGGGTCCCAAACAAAGTTTTGTCTAGGAGTGCTAATTAAAGACATTTGCAGAGTGTCCCCTGTATGTAGTGTCACACCCTACTTTTATGATGCCACACACAGTCCCACTGTAGATAGTAACACACACAGTTGTCCTTTGTAGATAGTGCCCCCTCCCAAAAAAAATATTAAACTTGCATATACTAATATGTCATGACAAACAGAGCTGCAGCATCTCACATCCTCCTCAGTCCTGCAGCATATGAGACGCACAGACGGGACTCCAGTGACTTCAGGGGCGTAACTAGGAAACATTTGACCCCATAGCAAACATTTGACTGGGGCCCCCTCCCCTTGCCTGGGTGCTACACACAGCCCCCTTGGTAGATAGTGCCCCCCTTTAGATTGTGCCATACAGCCCTCCCCCTGTGGACTGTGCCATACAGCCCACCCCGTGTAGACTGTGCCATGCAGCCCCCTAGATTGTCATGTACATTCGCCCCAAGGCATCATGCACACGAACGTATTTTCCCTCCCGTAAATACTGGCGTAAATACGGGTCCTTGGTCACACGTATTCGACCCGTATTGCACCAGTATTTACGGACCCGTGCCCGTAAATACGGGTCCGGTGTCACCAGTATTCCACCCATATTTACGGGCACATTTTCGATGCAAAATTGCACTGCACTAATCGGCAGCCCCTTCTCTCTAACAGTGCAGGATAAAGAGAAGGGGCAACCCTTTCCGAGGTAAAAGTAAAAGAAATTCATACTTACCCGGCCGTTGCATTGGTGACGCGTCCCTCTTGTGACATCCTGCCAGACCTCCCTGGATGACGCGGCAGTCCATGTGACCGCTGCAGCCTGTGATTGGCCTTTGATTGGCTGCAGCGGTCAGATGGGCTGAAACGTCTTCCCAGGAGGCCGGACTGGAGGAAGAAGCAGGGAGTTGTGGGTAAAGTATAAACGTCTTTTCTTTTTTTTTTTTTTTTTTTTTTTTTACAGGTTGATCTTTATTGTGATCGGAAGTTTCTGTCCAGGGTGCTGAAACAGTTACTGCCGATCGTTTAACTCTTTCAGCACCTTGGACAGTGACTATTTACTGACGTCGCCTAGCAATGCTCCCGTAATTACGGGTGCACACACGTAGTCACCCGTAATTACGGGAGCCCCATAGACTTCTATGGGCCTGCCCGTGCCGTAATTACGGCCTAAAATAGGACATGTTCTATATTTTTCAACGGCACGGGCAACTTCCCGTAAGCATACGGGGAGGTACCCGTGGCCAATAGAAGTCCATGGGCCCGTAAAAACGTGCAGTAATTACGGCCCGTGTGCATGGGGCCTTAATCTAAGTTTTGATGTCTTCACTTTACAGTACTTGAACGTTAAAATAATGTACTGAAAAGCCGTGGGAAACAGTCGTAGACTGATGCTTTTTCAGTAGTTTGTACAAAATACAAATTTAGCCAAGTAAGTTGTAAGATTTCAGAGAAGCACAGAGCTGATGATTATGCTCCGTTGTATGAGCGAAAGTTACACCAAACTTGCCCACTGCTCTAGTGTTATTAGTAGAATCCTGTAATTGTAGAAGTTCTACAGTCTTAACATGCAGCTGGAAACAATGGACACAAGAGTGCGCTATGCTACTAGAAGAGAATTACTGCATTCATGATTTAAAGAGGCTCTGTCACCAGATTCTCAAATCCCTATCTCCTATTGCATGTACCAACAACACAAAAAAGAGTTTGTAGCCAAACATATGTATAAATAATAAATATTTTTATTGACACATATTAACAAATGATTAAAAAGTATGACAAAAGGACAAGACCCTAGTAAAAAGGATTGGGAACGGTTACTGATATATCTAGTAAGAACATGGGAAATAAAGATGCTGTCCACTAGTTCCGATCAGTACAGAAAATTCCCCTTTTAAATTGTGAACAAGTGAGCTAAAAATAGAGATGCTATATAGCTCAAAATCATCAGATATAAGTGAACATTAGGTGATCAGGAGAAAATTCATAGTAAAGTGCCAGTGCAATTAGTTATCAGAAACAGATGACAGCAGCTTACCCATAATGAAGATAGTGAGAGTCAGTGCTCGCTCCGACACATTAGCCCCAACGCGTGTTTCGCTATTCAGTTGCTTCCTCAGGGGGAGATGTGTCATACACTCATCTCCATTGATTTACACAGCAGCGATGTGCAGCCGCATACACAGAGATTAACGTTAATCGAGTGTCCTGATAATGAATACACATGAAATCCAGCCTGGACGTCATGTGTATTCAGAATCCTGACACTTCTGACTCTTTTCTGTGAGATTCCCGCAAGCCACGCGTAATATAGTGAGATTACGGAGGTAAACGAGATTTTGTTTCCCTTGCTGGAAATCTCAAAGAAAAGATTCAGAAGTGTCAGGATTCTGAATGCACATGACGTCCAGGCTGGATTTCATGTGTATTCATTATCAGGACACTTGATTAACGTTAATCTCTGTGTATGTGGCTGCACATCGCTGCTGTGTAAATCAATGGAGATGAGTGTATGACGCTGACTGGTCATTGATTGGTCAGCGTCATACACGTAAACACGCCCAGTTAAAAACACAATACACGCCCAGTTGGACATAACGAAAAAAAAACGCCCAATTGTCCATTTCAAAGCTCATTTGCATATATATATATATATATATATATATATATATATATATATATATATATATAAAATAGCTCATAACTTGGCCAAAAATGAACGTTTTTTTTAAAAAAAACGTTACTGTTATCTACATTGCAGCGCCGATCACATGCAATAGGAGATATGGATTTGAGAATCTGGTGACAGAGCCTCTTTAAGAAGTTCATCATGATTTTAATTTTATTCTGATTTTGAAGGTTTTTTTTTAATCTTTTTTATTTCATACTATTATGAAAATGTTTGACCCTTTAACAACCTAGCCATTTTTAGTTTTTACGTTTTACTTTTTCACTCCCTGCCTTCCAAGAGCCATAACGTTTTTATTTTTCCGTCAACAAAGTGGTGGGAGGGCTTATTTTTTAGCGGGAGGAGCAGTAGCTTCGACTAGCACCATTCAAAGTACCATATAATGTACTGAGAAACGGAATAAATATATATTTGTGGGGTGGAATAGGAAAAAAAACAAAATTCCTCAGTTTTTTGGGTTTTGTTTTTACGGCTTTCACTGTGCGGTAAAAACTACAACTGAAATTTATTCTGCGTCTCAATACGATTACAGTGATACCAAATTTATATAGCTTTTTTATATTTTACTACTTTTACGAAGAAAAAACTATTTGTTAACAAAAAAAAAATGTTCTGTTACTCCAGATTCTGAGAGCCAGAACTTTTTCAATTTTCTGTCGATTGAGTGCTGTGAGGGCTTATTTTTTGCGGGACGAGATGTAGTTTTTATTGGTACCATTTTTTTGGTACATACGATATTTTGATCACTTTTTATTGTAATTTTTTCAGCACTAAGGTGACCAAAAACAATGATTCGGGTGTTTTTTTACGGTTTTAACAGAAGAATAGAGAGGTTGGTGAAGAATGATCCAGCAGGATGTGCTGCACTACCCGAGTCGGACCGGATCGTGAGGGACCAGTTCATCTCCGGTCTAGATAGTCACACCCTGAGGAGGGCACTGAAGGATTTTGTCAGAGCCACGCCAGCAGTGACCATGGGCAAAGTTTTAAAGGAGTTCCTAGAACTGCATCGGGAAGAGTCTGGAGAAGCGAATGTAGCCTCACAGTGTACAGGCCCTATGGAAATGACGCCAGGCAGCGGAGAATGATCAGGAGTCGGGTTCCAGGATTTCGTCCGGGATGACTGTGAAGAAATGCGAGATTTAAGAACGGCGGTTGCCCAGTTGAGAGTCATGGCAGATAGACCAACGGCACCGCCTCGACTATCCTCGAATATGGGATGATGTCCCGCTGTTATGGCCATTATTGGTGGAATACAGGTCCGCTGTCTGATTGATACAGGATCCGAATTTACGACCATGACTTACCAGTTATTCCGTGACAAGTTCCAGAACCAACAGAGTTTAGAGGCACTGTGGATAGAACTAACGGCGGCAGATAGCCTTCCAATCCCTATCGCGGGGGTCCCCTGGCTGCCGCTGGAAGTTTTTGGACAAGAGTTTTCGCGGTCTGGCATAGTGGTGGTCCATAACTGTGCTCGACCAGGGGTGCCCGTGATCATCGGCATGAACGTCCTACAAGAGATGCATGGACTGATGTTCAATGAAGTCGGTGACTGCTATTGGAAGAGACTGGTGTCTGATCACAAGGTACAACAGACCCTATTCCACGTCCATCAGGTGTGTCTAGGCCAAGAAAGCTGGAAGACTCTCCTGGGGCAAGTCGGGATGGTGCGCGCCCAAAGCCGGACCGGAATACACATGCCTCCACGTCAAGAGATCGCTGTCCCTTTGATGGTCGGGACACACCAGCGGCTGAAAGGCACCCTGGTTGTAGTGGAACCAGTAGGCACTGTCGATAATCCAGGGATGTAGGTGGTGGGATGGACAATGTGCCGAATCACAAGGGGCATGGTCACTGTCCGGTTAATGAACCCAACACAGAGCGCCATTGTTATATTGGCCAGCATACTACTGACGGGCATAGAGTTAGTCCGACCTGAAGATGTGACCACACCAACCACTACAGAAATCACCGGGAGATGGTCGGAACAAGAAGAACAGGATCATCTGTTTAAACAAGATCCCAGAAACTGGCTGTGGCATCAGTTAGAGTTAGATGGAGTGGACACGACGGCAGAAGCAGAAAAGCAATCGAAGCATCTGGTGCGGCAGTTCAACTGGGTGTTCGCATAGCACGAGGAAGACTACGGGTGCACCACTACCATCGAGAACGAAATCCATACCGGAATCACCCCACCGATCCAAGAACACTATTGCAATATTCCACCTGCTTTACATCGGGAGGTAAAGGATCTATTGCAGAAGATGTTAGAAGGTCAAATGATTCGAGGGAGCCAAAGTCCATGGGCGGCTCCAGTGGTCCTGGTGCGCAAAAAAGATGATTCTCTCTCATTCTGCGTGGATTATCGGAAGCTGAACGCATGTACTCATCGAGATGCCTATACCTTGCCCCGGGGGGAGGAGTCGTTAACCACGATGCAGGAAGCACGATATTACACGACTCTTGACATAGCCAGTGGGTACTGGCAGGTGCCCATGAAAGAAGACAAGGAGAAAACTGCATTTATCACCCCCTATGGGTGGTTTGAATTTAACTGAATGCCGTTTGGGCTCACCAACGCACCAAGCACATTTCAGCGGTTGATGGAGAATTGCATAGGAGACTTGAATTATGAGTCAGTGCTGATCTATTTGGATGACATTGTCATTTTCTCCAAGACCTTTACGGGACACCTCGAGCACCTGCGCGTCGTGCTAGAACGGCTGGGCCAAAATGGTCTCAAGCTGAAACCTAGCAAGTGTAAATTGGCCCAACAGCAGATCAAGTACCTCCGCCATCTGGTGAATGCAAAGGGACTCGCCCCGGACCCTGGCAAGGTGAAGGCACTGCAAGAATGGCCCGTACCTGAAACCACGACAGAAGTAAGGGCTTATCTGGGGTTAGTCGGATATTACCACAGGTGTATCCGAGATTTTGCCAAGATCGCGGGGCCTTTGAATCTGCTTCTGTGCAGACAACCCACACAGAAGAAAGGAAGTCGCAGTGAGAGGGTCAATGAACAGTGGCGAGAACCTCAACAACTGGCGTTCGAAGAATTAAAGAACAGACTAGTGACAGCTCCCATCTTAGCATTTGCAGACTTCAGTCGCCCATTTCGGCTGCATACCGATGGCAGCTTAAAAGGACTGGGAGCCGTACTAGCGCAACAACAAGAAGTAGAACGGGTCATTGCATATAGCAGCCACAGCCTACGACCGACGGAGCGGAATCCTACGAACTACAGCTGATTCAGGCTTGAGCTTCTAGCTATTGTGTGGGCTGTGTCGGAATGCTTTGCAGAATATTTAGTTGGCAGCAAGGTAGATATCTACACCGATAACAATCCGCTGACCTACATCAATACCGCAAAATTGGGAGCAATAGAGCAGAGGTGGGTAGGCCGGCTGGCTTGATTCGACTACGTGATCCACTACAAACCTGGCAAGGATCACACTAATGCGGACGCGCTTTCCCGAAAGGCGGGTTGGAAAAAATTGGCTCCAAAGAGCAACATCCGAAACAAGCTAGATGACACGTAATCTTTAATTCGGGAGATCGGGTACTGGTCCAGAACTGCCAGGCGACACGTAGGGGTAAGCTGGAACACTGATGGGAAAGAAAACCATATGTGGTGATCAAGCACATCGATCCTGAACTCCCAATGTATGAGGTACGACCAGAAGAAGATTGGGGTTGGAGAAGGAATCTACACAAGAACCTGTTATGACCCTGCACCTTCCGGATGCCAGAAGCGATTTAATCACCTAGACCAGTAGAAAGATGGAACTCCGTACCGACTAACGCAGAAGAATCCTGGTGGTTGGTGATCCCCTCGGATGACACCAATTCTTCTTGGGAGCCACGGCCGACGGAACCAGTCCAGTGGAGCTGCCCAGGTCCGTGGAATCACCTGCAACGGAAGTGGATTCCGGATTAAGATACCCGCAGAGATGTAGTCGTAACTGGCTTACTTACAGGACTATGAAGTTTAGTGCAGAGGACTGCACTTCAGAACGAGTGGGGAAGTGTAGGGGTGGTCATCACGGCTGGGACCATGCATACTCACTGGAAGTAGCTTCGAGTGTACGCGCGTTGTCCTGCAGAGAGGCAGGGACTCCTAGCATCGTATATAACTATGATGCTAGGAGCCCGGCTCCCTGCACTGTGTTCGGTCCGGTACTTGCGGCCGATATACGTCCGTCAATTACGGACGTAATTAGTGTGTGTGCACATACCCTCAAAAGTTAAACTAACAGCGGTGTCTTATCTATTATTCACTACAACAGCCACTCACCTACAAGCTGACAAATATTCTGCCTCAAGCACCACTTCAGTGATGGCCCGCTTGTACCCTGCCAGGTCACCTTCCTCCATGGCCTACCTCTGTCAATTCTAGACTATATAAGGAATCCCAGAGTCTGCCTCTTGCTTCACTTCACACCACAACAGTCCCTGTTTCAGTTGTGTACAGGCCTGAATCATCCTCCGGCATCCATCCCCAGTAACTGCAGCCTCCAGCCTTCCACTGCCCTCCTAACCAGGCCGGCTTTGTTCTCCTACATCAGCCTTCTCTGCCTATTATGTAGTTCACCTGCTCGCTCTCGTTAGGTGCCAAAACACCTCTTTATATGTTTTCCTCTTCCCATCAGTGTGGTGGCGAAGCGCATCAGCGTCACCATGCTCCCCTACCTACAAGGACTAGGCTTTACCAGTCCCTTCTTTCTCCTCAGTCTTTGCTTACCGTGAAGCCTCCGAACACAGATGACTGCACCAAACGGTTAGCAAAGTCCCCAGTCCCAGTCCCTCTGGTTGTTTTATTTTTACTTGGTAGGTTGATTTGTATGTATGCTCTTGGAACTGCATGATTGTCTACATTTTGCAATCCAGTTAGAAGAAAAGACAAACATGCCGACACATACTGCCCAGACGTATGCCAAAGGAATACTGCTTTGGGATATGTCTGGTCCATAGTAGTCTGTGGATATGTTCGCTGTATGCGTCAGAACTATTTCCTGGCATATACTGTGAAAATGCACCACCAACTGTGTCAAGGTTAGTTTTTTAAATTGTCTGGGGGAGTGGCCGGATGTCTGCCTGAACGGATGCATTTTGTGGAGCTCCCAAGACCCCTGACTCCTTATCCTGCTAAAATCGTAGCCATCCTGCAAAAGTGATCACTGCTCCGTGCACGGAGGAGACTGATAAACCTCCCACACCAGCTTGTGTATTTCTTGAGTTGGACAGTGTGCAGCCTTGCTGGAACTATCGGTAGTGAGGAGCCTGGCACTTCTGGTCGGAACATCGTGGAGAGCTGAGTTGCCGTGAGAACACGAGCCGACAGCCGCAGTCATAACCAGAGGCCTGTGTCAGTGGAGATCGAACTGTGCAGGACAGTCACAGCAGACAGGGAGACAGGAGAAGTTAACCCTGTGAGGAGCATACACCGTTGATGGTCTGGTAGGAACCCTAACCCCTCTCGCGCTCAGGGATCCTCTTCAGTGTTCTGGGACTATCCCTGTCCTTGAATAAGTACTGCTGCTAAGTTTACATGATTCTGGCATAATTGGATCTGGACTTTCACACGTTTCTGCTTATTACACTCCCCTTCCCCTCAGGCTGACTGCACATCGCTTAGTGCAAATCCTGAATCCTTATCTCCCTGAAATGGGGAGTAATAGGGGGAAGAAAGGAAAGAGTAAATCCCTGGCAGGGAACTCTATCCCCCCTGAGATGAGGAATCTGTAATGAAGGACCCTCCTTTCCAGTCACTAGGACACCTGCGTCCTTTTTTACCATAGCTAAAATAAAAACACATGCGGCAAAGAGGCTAGAACAATTGTCTAGATCTACATGCCCGCCTGCCTCTCCTGACCCTTGCCTATCGATGTTTGAGGGATCCTTAAGCCCTCTAAGTAGAGATGAGCGAACTTATGAAAAGTTTGGTTCGGCTGGTTTCGAATTTCATGAAAAAGTTCGATTCGGACCGAACTAGTTCTGACTGAATCTGTAATACAAGGAAGCCCCTAAAAATCGTGTATAACACTGTTTAAAAGCTCTAGAAGCTCTGTATAACACTCTTAGGTCACCCATGAGTGTATCCAAGTACTTTTGAGCTGTCTTTAAGGCAAAGTTAGTGTCAAAGTTACGCCAACATGTATGGCTATAGGAAAACGGATGGGACACGGTGATAACTAATGGAAACCACTGCACTTGTGCATGTTGTATGCTTAATGCATTGTTAAAAAAGGTACAAAAATTAACCATTTTTGGCGGCAGATGCCTGCCAGGGTTCATACATATAAGGTGGTAAAAGAAGAAGCAATGGCTTTTGACAAGCCCTCAAAAAATGTACCCTTTATGGTGGCAGATGCCTGCCGGGGTTCATCCATACATGGATATAAAAGCAACAAGCAATGGCTTTTCACAAGCCCTCCAAAAATGTACCCATTTTATTGGCAGATGCCTGACGGGGATCATCCATACATGGATATAAAAGCAACAAGCAATGGCTTTTGACAAGCCCTCCAAAAATTTACCGTTTTTATTGGCAGATGCCTGCCGGGGTTCATCCATACATGGATGTAAAAGCAACAAGCAATGGCTTTTCACAAGCCCTCCAGGCCTGCTTGTAGCAGAGGAGGTGTATTGGTGGTAGTAGAGGTAGCCAACATCAGCAAGGGTGGTAGTAGTAGTAGCAGCACATTAAAAGAGACTGGACAGTCACAGGACAAAGCCCTGTGGTGGGGCAGGCCTCAGGCCTGCTTGTATAAAACGGCAGTGGAGGTGTATTGGTGGTAGTAGAGATAGCCAACGGACAGCAAGGGTGGTGGTAGTAGTAGCAGCACATTAAAACAGACTGGACAGTCAGAGACAAAGCCCTGTGGTGGGGCTGGCCTCAGGCCTGCTTGAAGCAGACGGCAGTGGAGGTGTATTGGTGATAGTAGAGGTAGCCAACGGACAGCAAGGGTGGTAGTAGTAGTAGTAGTAGTAGTAGCAGCACATTAAAAAAAGAGACTGGACAATCACAGGACAAAGCCCTGTGGTGGGGCAGGCCTGCTTGTAGCAGACGGCACTGGGGGTGGATTGGTGGTAGAAGTAGTAGCAGCACCAACAGCGGCACATTAAAAAAAGAGTGGATAAGACAGAATCCCGTAGTAGCAGGCGGCAGTAGCAGGCGGCAGCAGCAGCAGCAATGTCCGATCTAATCAGTGGCATCAGGCACAGGGGTTTTAAAATCCTCACCGATCCACGCTTGATTCATTTTCAGAAACGTGAGATTTTCCAAGCTGTTGGCGGACAATCTTGTTCGCTTAGGGGTGACGAAGCCCTCTGCCGCACTGAATACCCTCTCTGACGCTACACTGGAGGGTGGACAAGACAGTACACCCATGGCAAACTGGGCCAGTTCTTGCCAATGATCCAATCTGCTGACCCAGAAGTCCATGGGGTCTGGGATCAGCATTTCTGACAGAGAAAGGGCACAGTCCAGGTACGAGTGAACCTGGTTGTTTAGGTGCTGCACCTGGTGATGGTGAACATCCCTTTGGTGACTACGATGTGTGTCAGGTCGGGGTATTGGATGTAAAAATTTTGTCATCATATTTTCCAAACTGAATTGGCCGCTGCTTCCGCCTATTGCAGAGGTAGCTCTGCCAGAGGCGGTGGAACGAGGAGACAGTGGGGAGCGGAGAGTGGCCCCCCGGTCAGACATGCTTGCAGCAGGTGTTTGCCATTTGAAAGCCGTGACAAGCTGGCTGCATAGCCTCTCTCGATAATAAGCCAATTTTGCCTCCCTCTTGGAAGGCGCAAAAAACTCCCCCATTCTGGCTTTATACCGAGGGTCTAAAAGTGTGGCTATCCAGTACTCATCTCTTTGCTTCATGCTAACAATACGACAGTCAGCGCGCAAGTAACGAAGCATACAGCTCGCCATCCTGGCCAGCGTTTCAGAGGGCCCGGTTGGTTCCATCTCCGCCCCATACTGCCATGGTTGTCCATCATCAAGGTCGTCGTCAGACTCGTCATCACCATCACTGTCATGTTGTGCGGCTGCTCGTCCCCTATCACTTCCTGTGATTCCATCTCCAAATCCAGCTCCTCTTCAGGTCCTGTTTCCTCATCCTCATCCTCCTCCTCCTCCTCCTCCTCCTCAACATCCATAGCCAGAAGTGATCCTTCCTCCATCCTTTGCTGAATCATCGCTGTGAGCGTTTGCTCCATAATGAATATCAGCGGCATAACATCGTTCATTCCGCTAGCGTCACGGCTCACAAATCGTGTGGCCTCTTCAAAGGGCCTCAAAACGTGACATGCGTCTCTAACCAGCTGCCAGTGCCTGAGCTCGAAATTACACTGGCTCCAAACACTGCCCGTCTGCTGCATCAGGAAATCATTCACGGCTTTCCGCTGTTCGTACAGACGGTCCAACATGTGCAGGGTGGAATTCCAGCGTGTTGGAACATCGCAAATCAGGCTGTGTTCTGGGAGATTGTTTTGACGCTGTAAGTCCAGGAGGGCGTGCTTAAATGCATACGAACGTCTAAAGCGAACGCAAACCCTCCTGGACATGGCCAGCACACCCTTCAAACCAACATATGACTTTAAGAAGCGTGTTATGACCAGATTGATCACATGTGCCATGCAAGGAGCGTGTGTCAGGTGACCTAGACGCAGTGCAGCCACAACGTTCTTCCCGTTATCAGAGACAACATTGCCCAGTGTGAGTTTCAGAGGAGACAGCCAGTGTGCGATTTCCTCCTTGATGCACAGCAGCAGCTCCTGCCCTGTGTGACTTTTCTCGCCCAGGCTCAGCAGGTGTAAGACAGCGTTGTGGCGCTTCACCTTGCACCTATGAAAAGAGGAGGGAGGAGGAGTGGAAGATACGCTGTGTCCTGTCGGGGACGGGAAGACCTCCATTGAAGAGGGCAAGGTGGAGGAGGAGGAGGATGGTAGGCGCCTGGTGTCCGGAGTTGAAGCAGAAAGATACAAGCGTGGAGGTGGTAATGCCTGGCATTGCTGCGGTGGTGCATCGGACTGCAAAATATTGACCCAGTGGGCCATGAAAGACATGTACTGTCCCTGCCCATAGTTTCTGCTCCACGTGTCGATGGTGGCATGTACCCTGCTGCACACGGATAATTGCAAGGACTGGCACACCTTTTCCTCCACGTGCTTGTGCAAGGCAGGGACAGCTGTTTTGGAGAAGTAATGGCGGCTAGGTATTCGCCACCTAGGCTGAGCGCACGCCATCAATTGCTTGAAGCCGGCGGAGTCGACCAGGTGGTATGGCAGCAACTGCACCACCAACAACTTAGCTAGGTGTGAATTAATCCGCACGACAAGTGGATGACTGGGTATATATTGTTGCTTATTGGACAACGATTCCGTAATGGATAACTGACGGGACGTAGGAGGAGCACTAGATGACCATGATGATGATGATGACAACGACATGGTGGATAAGGCCTGGCTACTACTTAGATGACAGGGACTCAGAGCAGCAGCAGCGGCAGAGGGGTCTTCATTAGATGTACATGATGGTGGGGCATGTCGATTGTCCCACATGGCCTTGTGATGCCTCTCCATGTGTTTACGTAGAGCGGTAGTTCCTACATTGCTGCCCTGCCCACGCCTTACTTTCTGCTTGCAGATACGGCACTGTGCCATGTTTTCGTCCTCCGGGAAGGTACAGAAAAATTGCCACACAGCAGAGTACCGTAAAGAGGTAGTACCACGTCCACCACCACCACCACCACCACCCGAGCTTGCCCCTTGTCTGGCAGGCTTTTTTCGGGAGCCTACACCAGCATCAGTGTCGCCGTCACCGGCTCCTGAGCTGACCCTACCGCTGCAACGTTTTGCAGATTGACTTCTGCCCCTACCTCGGCTTGGCTGTTTATCACTGCCAGTGCCGCCACTACTACCCTCCTCCTCTGACGCCGTCATCACCTCGTCACCTGGTTCCCACGTCCTGTCTAAAACAACATCATCATCATAGCCCTCCTCATCATCCCCGCCACTTCTGTCACTGTGTTGTGAATGTGATGTGACATCATGGCGGGCTCCATGCCCCCCCTCATTACTGCGTCTGCCACCACGGCTACCACCACCAACACCCCCACTACCACAGCTATGCGTCTCAGACACCGCTTCCACCACCGCCGCAACACACTCCGTTGGCTGACTCGCGGAAAACAAATCATCACTATGTTGTTCAGTATCTTCCTTCGTACCCGAGGTGATGTCTCTTAGGACTCTCAGGATAGATGGCTTCCCGCTAGGAAGGGGGAGTGAAGACATAGATGCTGGTACTGGGTCTGGCACCAACAGATCCAACATTTGGACTGGAAGAGGACACGGCATGGGTGTTTTTTCCTCTACCCCGTCCTTTCACAACCTTTTTTTTACCTGACATTTCACTGCTGGAGTGCAGCAAGTTGAATCAAAACCCGGGGGATGAGCCCCTTCTAAAAGCGTATTCACACACTGGCTTGGCAAATGGCAGTGAATGAGAATTTCTATCAGCCACGCCGCGGTGCACTCAGGGAATGCTGGGCGTTGTAGTAGTACTACAAAGGCTGCCTGTATTGCAAGTTGGATTGTTATTTGTTATGTTAACGGCCGGGGATGAGCCCCTTCTAAAAGTGTATTCACACACTGGCTTGGCAAATGGCAATGAATGAGAATTTCTATCAGCCATGCCGCGGTGCACTCAGGGAATGCTGGGCGTTGTAGTAGTACTACAAAGGCTGCCTGTATTGCAAGTTGGATTGTTATTTGTTATGTTGACGGCCGGGGATGAGCCCCTTCTAAAAGCGTATTCACACACTGGCTTGGCAAATGGCAATGAATGAGAATTTCTATCCGCCACTGTGCACTGACTCAGGGAATGCTGGGCATTATAGTACTACAAAGCATGCCTGTATTGCAAGTTGGATGCAACGGGGATGAGCCCCTTATAAAAGCGTATTCACACACTGGCTGAGTAGTGAGTAGTGGATGAGCCCCTTCGATTGCTGGATTCCTGCCTTTTAGATTCCTAAAGCTTTCCCTTACTGCACAGAGATGCTATCCCTACAGCTCCTGTCTCTAAAATGGCCGCTGAGCTCCGTGCATAGACTTTTATTGCAGGCTTGAGCCCGCCCCTATGCTGCCTCCCGATTGGCTGGGAGAGCCGTTTACAAGGCATTATGGGGTAGCCTGATGTCAGGTGATATTGTGAAATCCTCCATTTTACATCTAACATGTGGCAGGCGCCAAAATGTAGCCGGGTTCGGTCAAAACGGGTTCGGCTGAACCCGGTGAAGTTCGAAACCCGGTGAAGTTTTCCCGATGTTCGGACCGAAACCGGGTTCGGTTGTCCCGGTTTGCTCATCTCTATCCAAGATTAACGTTGAGGTTATGCAAAAAAAAATTATGAGGCCATTATCCCCACAGAATTTGCCTGTCTACTCTTCACATATGGAAAAAAAATTCGCAAAACTACTGACTGAAATGTATTCATGCCAATCTATGATAGATACCAAAATTGATGAACTCCGCCAAGACTTTGTTATACTGAGGCGTGATATGCAAAAAATCTGGGAGCGCTGTACTGAAACTGAGTGCAGGACCTCGGATGTAAAAGACTCTCTATGACAAATACCCGCTCAAATTGCGGATATAAGGAGGCAGGTAGTGGCCTCGGTAGGGTGTGTGGATAACTTAGAGAATCGTCTGCGACAGAACAATATATGTATAGTCGGACTGTCAGAAAAAGTTGAGGGCTCAGATCCAGTGGGTTTCATGGAGAAGTGGTTGAAGGAGAACCTTGACGCGACTGAATTCTGTTTTCCACAATCAAATGGGCACATAGGGTCCCTGCTCGTCCCGGCCCTCCTGGGGGACTTGAAACATAGAGATGCTGTTCTACAAGCAGCTCGATAAAATGGAATTATCCTCTACAATGCACAATAAATCTCCATATACCCGGACTTCTCTGTGAATATTAGGAAGCAACGTGTCCAATTTACGGAGGTCTGCAAGAAACTCCAGGAAAAGGGATACAAATACGCCATGCCTTACCCTGCCAAAGTCTTTCTATCCCCCGCTGAGGCCTTGGAATGGACGGATGCGGCACTGCGTGCCCCTGGAGGCGCTCCCCAACCAGATTTAAGGCGTTTTGTTGGTGAAAGATCCTATATTGGTTGTGACACACTCAACTGTTCCAAAACTAAGATGATGTTTCACTTTTGATGCCAGTTTTAGGGGGAAGAAATGCCTGTAATTTCTCCTGTGATTATATTCCTCCTTTCAAAATATATGTTATGATAAATTTCTCCTGGCAGGGGGAGTCAGGTTTCAGAAATACGCTAAGAAGTAGCTGTCCGTTTAGTCAGGGACTAGAGATGAGCGAACTTATCAAAAGTTCGGTTCGGCTAGTTCGCCGAATTTCACAAAAAAGTTCGGTTCGGACCGAACTAGTTCTGACCGAACCTGTCACTTACGTGCGCCGAGCATGCTACTGTCCAGGGTGCTGATAGAGTTAATGGGCTGCACTAACTCTTTCAGCAACCTTCACAGTACATGCTCGGCGCGCGGAAAATACCATTTAAATGTAATAAAAAAATAAAAATTATACGTTCGTACTTACTTTCCTCCTGTCCGGCCTCCAGCGATGACGTTTCATCCCTTTCGCCGCTGCAGCCAATCACAGGCTGTAGTGGCGGTCACGTACGTCAGGATGACGCTTCATCCCACGTGACCGCCTCTGCAGCCAATCACAGGCTGCAGCGGCGACATGAATGAAACGTCATCGCTGGAGGCCGGACAGGAGGAAAGTAAGTATGAACGTATTATTATTATTTTTTGGCATGTATGTATGTTGGCATGTATGTATGTATGTATATCTGTGCATGTATGTTTGCATGTATGTTGGCATGTATGTATACATGTGCATGTTTGTATGTATATTTGCATGTATGTATGTATGTTTGCATGTATGTATTTTTGCATGTATGTTGTCATGTATGTATGTATGTATGTATGTTGTCATGTATGTATATATGTGCATGTGTGTATGTATATTTGTATGTATGTATGTTTGCATGTATGTTTGCATGAATGTATGTTTGCATGTATGTATGCATGTTTGTATGTATATTTGCATGTGTGTATATATATATATGTATGTATGTTGTCATGTATGTATGTATGTATGTATATATGTGCATGTATGTTGGCATGTATGTGCATGTGTGTATGTATGTATGTATATTTGCATGTATGTATGTTGTCATGTATGTATGTATATATGTGCATGTATGTTTGCATGTATGTTGGCATGTATGTATACATGTGCATGTTTGTATGTATATTTGCATGTATATATGTTTGCATGTGTGTATGTATGTTTGCATGTATGTATGTTTGCATGTATGTATGTTGTCATGTATGTTTGTATGTATGTTGTCATGTATGTATGTATATATGTGCATGTATGTATGTTTGCATGTTTTTATTTTTGCATGTATGTTTGCATGTATGTTTATATATATATATGTGCATGTATTTATGTTTGCATGTATATTTGTGCATGCTTGTATATATGTATTATGTATCTTTGCATGTTTGTTTGTATGTATGTTTTCATGTGTGTGTGTGTATGCATGTATGTATGATAGTTTGCATGTATATATGTGTGTATGTTTGCATGTATGTATATTTGCATGTATATATGTGCATGCTTGTATATATGTATGTATGTATGTTTGTATATATGTATGTATATTTGTATATATGTATGTATGTATGGCCATGTATGATACTGTCTGCTGGCGCCCTGTATCTAAGTCAACTTCACGGCAGGCTTCTATACATGGTATAACAGTCAGTATCACACATTAAACTGAATCTAAGCCTACGACATGTTTTATTTCATTATTTTATTTTTTTACAGGTTTGGTGTTTGGACTACGTCGGTTTCGAGGACTACTTCGATGACGGTTTTTTTTCTACAATAAAATGGTTAATGAGGGTTGTGTTGGGGGTGCTTTATTTCAATAAAATATTTTATCTATATCTTTGTCTTTTTCTTTTCAAATTTTATTATTACCACTTTAGTAATGGCCGCTGTCTGAGTGACAACATCCATTACTAAGGCGAGGCTTAGTGTTAGCCGGTGCAGAGGCTAACACTAACCACCATTATTACCCCGGTACCCACCACCACCAGGGGTGCCGGGAAGAGGCAGGTACGATCCAGTACCCGACCATCTGTTGTGATGGTCGGGCTCTGGGGCGGCCGCAGGCTGGTATTATGAGGCTGGGAAGGGCCAAAAACAGTGGACCTTCCCACCCTTGTAATGCTAGGCTGCTGCTGCTGTGTTGTATCTGGCTGGTTATAAAAGTGGGGGGGACCCCACGTCATTTTTTTAAATTATTTATTTATTTACATTTTTTTTTTTTAAAAAGACATGGGGTTCCACCCAATTTATCATAACCAGCCACATACAACACAGTGTTATTAGCCTGGGAATGGACAAAACCAGTGGCCCTTCCCACCCATGTAATGCCAGACTGCTGCGGCCTTGTATATGGCTGGTTATTAAAAATGTGGGGGACCCGTCTATTGCTAAATTTGTTAAATTCCAAAAAAAAAACGACGTGGGGGTCCCCCCCATTTTTATAACCAGCCCGATACAACACAGCAGCAGCAGCCTAGCATTACAAGGGTGGGAAGGTCCACTGATTTTGGCCCTTCCCAGCCTCATAATACCAGCCGACGGCTGCCCCAGTACCCGACCATCACAACAGATGGTCGGGTACTGGATCGTACCAAGCTCTTCCCGGCACCCCTGGTGGTGGTGGGTACCGGGGTAATAATGGGTGGTTAGTGCTAGCCTCTGCACCGGCTAACACTAAGTACCGCCTTAATAATGGACGCTGTCAATCAGCCAACTACCATTATCTAGGCACTAATAAAGTTTGAAAAAAAAACACAAAGACAATTCTTTTTTATTGAAATAAGAAATCCCCAACAAAACCCTCGTTAACCATTTTATTAAAATTTGAAAAAACGCAGATCTACGCAGTAGTCCAACGAATCGTAGATGTAGTCCAATCGGTACATCAAAATCTGCAACAACATAAAAAAACAGTTATCAATGTGAACAATACCAATACTTCTACTCTCCTACACACACATATATACACGCACACACACACAAACAACCATACACAGACACACATATATACACAAACACAACAAGATATACACACACACATAAACAGACAAACACATATACACGAACTCACACATATCCAAACACACACACACACACACACACAGTTATACACACATACACGAACACATATACACAAACACATATACAAACAAAAACACACATACCCAAACACACATATACACAAACACATATACACAAACACACCCATATATACACACAAACACACACCCATATACACACATATACACATATACAAAAACACACACAAACATCTACACACAAACATATACACAAATACACCCATATATACACAAACATATACACAAAACACATATACACAAACACACCCATATATACACACACACATATAAAAACAAAAACAGACAAAGTCACATACCCAAACACACATATATACACAAACACACATACACAAACACGGTTTCTTTTAAATGCTGCTGGGGAACCCGCTCGATCCACTATATAAGGCTGCGCTACAGTGCAGCATTTAAAAGAAACAGGATCCTGACCTGTCCATAGAGTTTAAGGCAGCACAGAGTATTTCAGGAGATGAGCGTGCAGATTCAGTGCTGCTGCGAACTCTGCTCTTACCATTACGTAGCTCTCAGTCTGTTACCTCTCCTCCACTCCTGTCCTCCAGAACACCTTCACATGATTGGCAAGTCACCACGTAATGGTAAGAGCAGAGTTCACAGCAGCACAGAGTATTTCAGGAGATGAGCGTGCGGATCTTGTGCGGGGTGGTGACTTGCCAATCATGTGAAGGTGTTATTGAGGACAGGAGTGGAGGAGAGGTAACAGACTGAGCTACGTAATGGTAAGAGCAGAGTTCACAGCAGCACTGAATCTGCACGCTCCTCTCCTGAAATACTCTGTGCTGCTGTGAACTCTGTTCTTACCATTACGTAGCTCAGTCTGTTACATCTCCTCCACTCCTGTCCTCTATAACACGTTCACATGATTGGCAAGTCACCACCACGCACAAGATCCGCACGCTCATCTCCTGAAATACTCTGTGCTGCTGTGAACTCTGCTCTTACCATTACGTGGTGACTTGCCAATCATGTGAAGGTGTTCTTGAGGACAGGAGTGGAGGAGAGATAACAGACTGAGAGCTACGTAATGGTAAGAGCAGAGTTCACAACAGCACTGAATCTGCACGCTCATCTCCTGAAATACTCTGTGCTGCCTTAAACTCTGTGGACAGGTCAGGATCCTGTTTCTTTTAAATGCTGCACTGTAGCGTAGCCTTATATAGTGGATCGAGCGGGTTCCCTAGCAGCATTTAAAAGAAACAGGATCCTGACCTGTCCACAGAGTTTAAGGCAGCACAGAGTATTTCAGGAGATGAGCACGGGCAGCCGTTCGTTTTTCCGAGCCGTGCTCCCATCATGCACACGACCGTAAAAACACCCGTTATTGCGGGTCGTAATTACGACCCGCAATAACGGGCTCATAGACTTCTGTTACCCACGGGTACCTTTCCGTATTCTCACGGGAAGGTGCCCGTGCCGTTAAAAAAATAGAACATGTTCTATTTTACGGGCCGTGCTGCTATAATTATAATGACAGCACGGTTCGCAAAAGCGGCCGGCTGCCCGTGGCCGGCCGGCCGTGCTCGTAGTTACGAGTCGTAATTACGAGCACGGCCCGTAAAATAAAAAAATAGAACATGTTCTATCTTTTTAACGGCACGGGCACCTTCCCGTGAGAAAACAGGAAGGTACCCGTGGCTAACAGAAGTCTATGGGCCCGCTATTTCGGGTCGTAATTACGACCCGTGATAACGGGTGTTTTTATGGTCGACTCGTGTGCATGAGGCCCCGTAATGACGGGTGGCTACATGTGTGCACCCATCATTACGGCAGCGTTGCTAGGTGACGTCAGTAAGGGTATGTGCACACACACTAATTACGTCCGTAATTGACGGACGTATTTCGGCCGCAAGTACCGGACCGAACACCCTGCAGGGAGCCGGGCTCCTAGCATCATATTTATGTACGATGCTAGGAGTCCCTGCCTCTCCGTGGAACTACTGTCCCGTACTGAAAACATGATTACAGTACGGGACAGTTGTCCTGCAGAGAGGCAGGGACTCCTAGCATCGTACATAAGTATGATGCTAGGAGCCCGGCTCCCTGCACTGTGTTCGGTCCGGTACTTGCGGCCGAAATACGTCCGTCATTTACGGACGTAATTAGTGTGTGTGCACATACACTAAATAGTCACTGTTCAGGGTGCTGAAAGAGTTAACTGATCGGCAGTAACTGTTTCAGTACCCTGGACAGTGACTACCGATCACAGTACCTGTAAAAAAAAAGACGTTCATACTTACCGAGAACTTTCTGCTTCCTCCAGTCCGGTCTCCTGGCCGTTGCCTTGGTGACGCGTCCCTCTCGACATCCGGCCCGACATTCCTTGATGACGATGCAGCCTTGTGAGCGCTGCAGCCAATCACAGGCTGCCGCGGCCTCTGCAGCCAATCACAGGCTGCAGAGGCCTCTGCAGCCAATCACAGGCTGCCGCGTCAGAAAAGGTCGGACTGGAGGAAGAAGAGGGACTCGTTAACAAGACAACGACCGGGTACGTATGAAATGCTTTTTATTTTATTTTTAATCAGCAGCCTCTTTTCTCTATCAGTGATTGATAGAGATAAGTGGCTGCCGATTTGTATAATGTTTTTGACCGGGTTCGGTCAAAACGGGTTCGGCCGAACCCGGTGAAGTTCGGATTCGCTGCGAACCGAACTTTACCGGAAGTTCGGACCGAAACCGGGTTCGGTTGTCCCGGTTCGCTCATCTCTATCAGGGACCATCGTTCCTTTTTGTTTTCAGTGGGTAAAAGTCTGCACTTAGACAATTTAGTGTTGGACAGGGGCTGTTAGGGACGTGTATTTCTAGCAGATAATGTACCATTATATGTTACTTGTGTTGTATGAATGTGCGATTGTGTGTGCTCCTATCTCCCTCTCCCCTCACTATATGGTTGCATACGATATATGGTTGCCTTATGTGCCACAGATGCATTGTGGCTTCTATTAAAGTATTAAGCTGGAATGTCCAAGGGCTTAACTCCAAATTTAAAAGAGCTCTTGGTCTTGATTTTATTAAGAAACACTCTCCACATATTATATGCTTACAAGAAACTCCTTTTACCGGACAAAAAATTCTAGCCCTTAAACGGCCTTGGATAGCTAGAGGATACCACTCCTCCTACTCTTCCTACTCTTGTGGAGTTTCGCTTCTGATAGCCAAGAGTGTGCACCTTTAGGTGCTGCAGGTGGCCTGCGATCATTTTGGCCGTTATGTTATAGTACACTGTTGGATATGTGGCTCGATTTTAACCATAATCAATCTATATGTTTCCCCACCTATGAATCTGACACTGTGGATTTTGTGGCCCAAAAATTGTCTGACTTTCCGGTCAACCCAGTTTTGTGTGTAGGGGACTTTAATGCAGTACCGGATGCCTCAGTAGACCACAAGGGAAGCCCAGATCGGGCTTCTGCCTACCTCAATTCATGGACATCAGCACTTAATCTCACAGATGTGTGCGGTGGAAGTTTAAGAACGAGAAAGTATTCTCATACTTTGGGTAGGGATCCAAAGGGAACTACACACCTTGCATAATGAGCAGACTATAAAACTTATGTTGTATACCGAGGTATCCATATTTCAATTCGGAGACAAGAATGGTAAACTCTTGGCATACCTGTCATGAATAGAGTGCCCTTGCGCCTCCATCCCATCGGTTAAATCAAAAGAAGGAGTGTTATGTACTGCTCCAATGGATATTAATTTGGTGTTTCATTATTTCTATGCTGCATTGTATAGCTCTAGATGTTGTGCTTCCCCGGGTGTGATCGAACAATTTCTAGACTCACCGCCCTTATGGCGTCTGTCCAATGTACAGGCATCTGAATTGGATGGCCCGATTAAAAATGACGATACAGAACATGCTATTCAGCTGCTGCCTCCCGGGAAAACCCCTGTTCTGGATGCTCTGTTGATTGAATAGTATAGGGCTAATTGTGAAACCCTGGTACCTCGGCTACAGGACATGTACTCCAGTGTCTTTGAACTGGGTATCCTGCCGGCCTCCATTTATCAGGCCCTAATGGTGGTGTTGTTGATGCAAGGCAAGGACCCTAGTCTCCCGAATTCTTATCGTCCTATCTCACTCATTAATTCCGATGTTAAAATACTAGCCAAAATGCTAGACATCAGATTAAAGAAAGCTATTCTATCCCTAGAATAGTTCATCCTAATCAAACTGGGTTCATGCCTGGGAAAGGTACGGATATCAATATACATAGGTTGTTGTTGAAGATTGATGCCGCATAGCAGCTCCCTAGGTTTTGTTCTCTTTAGACACTTATAAATCCTTTGACTCCGTAGAGTGAAGATATCGATGGATACTCCTTTCTCGCTTAAATTTTGGCCCAAAATTCATTGCTCTTGTTCGCCTATTATACAAGGGGCCTAGGTCCAGGGTGAAAACAAATCTGGATATTTCTGATTCTTTCTCTTTAGAACGAGGTAGTCTTCACGGCTGCCTACTATCCCCTCTGCTGTTTGCCCTGGCTATGGAACCCCTGGCAATGGCCATACGCCAATCTACCTCCATATAGGGTATTTCTAGAGGCCGCATTACTGAAAAAATATCCTTATATGCGGACGATACCCTGGTGTACCTGGTGGATGATGATCCTTCACTGGCTTCTATATTACAACTAATTGACAGATTTGGGGCCTTTTCTGGATTATCGGTGAACTGATCTAAATCGGTTATGTTCCCCCTTTTCCCTGGATATAAGTCCCGGCAGAGCCTATCGGTACTACTACAAATAGTCTCCCAATTTAAATAGCTTGGAATTAGGGTTTCCCTTAATCTACATCAGTACCGTGAACTTAATTTGACCCCCTTGGTAGCCTCTAATATAACTAGGCTCAACACCTGAAATAACCTTCCTCTTTCACTATATGGTAGGATTAATCTCTTCAAAATTATATATTTACTTACGTTCTTGTACCTATTCAGAGCCTGCCAAATTATACTACCTAAACAATTCTTTAAACCGCTTGACTGTGTTTTGCGGTCCTTTTTCTGGCAGGGTGGAGTACCTCGGTTCGGACTTGGTTTACTAAAGGCCCCTAAACATCTGGGGTGGTGGTGGCACCAAACCTTTATTTGTATTACCTGGCTTGCTCAATGGTGGATAGATATAGACCTAAGTAACACAGCCACGGCGCTAGCTGGTGCACTTATGACTTCCTATGAGAGTCTCACAAATCTCCTCTATAGATATAAATCCCTATGTCACGCACCACTCCCACTACAGATTGTGGCCAGAGCCAGAAGGACTGTGCAGGTTCAAATCTGGTTTTGCGTCTTTTTCTGACCTAGGGGAACGATTTAATATTTAAAAGGGGGCCTTCTTCCACTACCTTCAGTTACGACCCGCTTGTGCTGCCCAATTTGGCTCTACAAAGCCTCTGCTGGGATTTTCTAAACTGGAAGACTTTCTGGGTACCCCAGACTTTCCCATAGTTCTGACACAGGATAATGTGCTGCTATTGTCCTGTGGACATAGGCCCTTTGATACGGTCTGGTGAATTGAAAAAGAGATATTCCTGACCTGGGGGAGGAGGAGTGAAGGGAAGTGGAGCTCTCTTTTTTTGATTCGGCTATAAGTGCTAGAGATTTTCTAATATATCTGGTGCAAGAAACGTGATTGTATTACTGTAATGTCCGTGGCTGCGGGCTGTCAGCTCCGTTCCCCTCCTGACAGCCGCAGCCACGAGTCAGCAAGCGCTGGCCCCAGCCTCCTCCTCAGGAGACACCTCAGCCGGATCCCGTAGAGACATTTTGGATGAACTTTGACCCGTGAATACCCTGGACTATAAGAGGGGTCCAGCCCCCTAGTTCGATGCCTAAGCATTGTTGTGTTCCCTAGTTTGTCTTTGTGATTGCCTCCTAGTGTGTTTCCTGTTCCAGTCCCTGCAGTCCCTGTTCCAGTCCCTGTCCCTGTACCCATACCTGTTTCTAGTTCCTGTTCCTAGCAATCCATACATTCCTGGTCTGGCACTGAGCTGTGCCAAAGTCGTGCCGTGCTGCATCCACGTCTGACCTGCTTCACCTCGCCTGCTACCTAGTCCCAGCTGAGCCTGTCCTGCTGCTGTTTAAGCTGCCCCAGGTACCTATAGAACTATAGACTCTCACCTGCTCCATGTTGGCCAGCTGCCTTACCGCCAAGGTGGTACGGCCCAGTGGGTCCACAGACCCATCATGACAATTACACACCGGTCAGATTACAGAGAATGGGAGCTTCTGCCTCCTCTGCTTTAGGTAATGATCAGCTGTCGGCACATTTCTACAACGTGTGTGGTCATATCCTACAATATTGCCCTTTTGGTCGGAGGTATTGGAGTTACATAGTTACATAGTTCGTACGGTTGAAAAAAGACACATGTCCATGAAGTTCAACCAAGGGATGGGAAAAGGGAAGTTAAAAAAAAATTCTACACATAAGAGCTTATATTTTATTGTTCTAGGGAATTATATAAGCCTTTTTTAAAGCCATCTACGTCCCTGCTGTGACCAGCTCCTGGTGTAGACTATTCCATAAATTCACAGTTCTCACAGTAAGGAATGCTTGTCGCCTCTGCAGGTTGAACCTTTTTTTTCCAGACGGAGGGAGTGCCCCCTTGTTTTTCGAGGGGGTTTTACATTGAACAGGATTTCACCATATTTTTTGTATGTGCCATTAATATATTTATATAAGTTAATCATGTCCCCCGTTAGTCGTCTTTTTTCAAGGCTAACTAGGTTTAATTCTTCTAATCTTTCCTCATAACTTAGATTCTCCATGCCCCTAATTAGCTTCGTTGCTCTTCTTTGTATTTTTTCTAACTCCAGGGCATCTTTTCTATGAACTGGAGCTCAGAACTGAACTGCATATTCTAGATGAGGCCTCACTAATGCTTTTAAAGTGGTAATATTACATCCCTGTCCCGCGAGTCCATGCCTCTTTTATTACATGACAATATCTTGCTGGCCTTTGAAGCAGCTGATTGGCATTGCAAGCTGTTATTTAGTTTATGATTTACAAGTACACCCAGATCCTTCTCAACAAGTGACTCCCACAGTGTAGGTCCTCCTAGGACATATGATGCATGCAGGTTGTTCGTACCCAGGTGTATAACTTTACATTTATCTACATTAGACCTCATTTGCCAAGTGGACGCCCAAACACTCAGTTTGTTTAAATCCGCTTGAAATTCACAAACATCTTCCATAGACTGAACATTACTACATAGCTTGGTGTCATCTGCAAAAATAGAAATAGTTCTATTAATCCCACCCTCTATATCATTAATAAATAAGTTGAATAATCGTGGTCCCACCACGGTACCCTGGGGTACGCCACTCATAACCGGGGACCATTCAGAGTAGGAATCATTGACCACAACTCTCTGGATACGGTCCTTGAGCCAATTCTCAATTCAATTACAAACGATACTTTCTATACCTATAGTCCTTAATTTATCCATTAGACGTCTATGAGGGACCGTGTCAAATGCCTTTGCAAAGTCCAAAAACACTATATTCACAGCTACCCCTCTGTCTAGGCTTCTGCTCACCTCTTCGTAAAAAAAAATTATGTTGGTTTGACAGCTTCTGTCCTTAGTAAAACCGTGCTGGCTGTCATTTATATTACTATTTTTTTGTCACATAATCCTGTATATAGTCCCTCAATAGCCCCTCAAACATTTTCCCCACAATGGATATTAAGCTTACTGGTCTATAATTACCCGGGGAAGACCTAGAGCCCTTTTTGAAAATAGGCAGCACATTTGCTCTGCGCCAATCCCTCGGCACTATACCAGTAACTAGAGAATCTCTAAATATTATGAAGAGGGGGACAGAAATAACTGAACTAAGCTCTTTCTTCTGTTGTATATACAGAGCTGAAGAACCCATTTAGTAACTCTGCCTTCTTTTGATCCCCTGTGACCAGCTCCCCATTGCCACTATCTAGGGGTCCTACATGTTCAGACCTTGGCTTTTTTGCACTTATATACTTGAAGAATTTTTGGGGATTTGTTTTACTTTCCTTGGCACCAGGCTTTCATTTTGTATTTTTGCTGATTTTATTACCATTTTACAAATTTTATTAAGCTCTTTATAATTTACAAAGGCTACAGCTGTGCCCTCAGATTTGTATTTTTCAAATGCCCTTCTTTTGTCATGTATTGCCCTTTTTACAGAAGGCGTAAGCCATGTGGGGTTTGATTTTAGTCGTTTATACTGGTTTCCTATAGGAATAAATTTTGCACTATTATTACCCAAAGTAGATTTGAAAATCTCCCATTTATTATTTGTACCATTATTTGATATCAGTTTTGCCCTCCCAGCCTGTGTTTGTTTTTTTACAGTATAGGTAAAATGGAACTATATTGTGATCACTGTTACCAAGGTTTTCACGAACCTTGACGTACCCAACAAGCTCTGCATTATTAGAAATGACCAGATTCAACAGAGCTTCACCTCTAGTCAGGTCTTCCACAAACTGGCCCATAAAATTTTCCTGCAACAGGTTGAGGAAATATTTCCCCTTTGCAGTTGAAGCCGAACCATGACACCAATTAATATCCCGGTAATTAAAATCTCCCATTATCACTACTGTTCCCGTCTGTGCAGCCCGCTCCATCTGTTTACATAGCTGACCTGCCATCTCCTCCGTTATATTGGGGTCTATAGATTACACTGAAAGTAATTTTTTCAGTGTTTACCTCCCTTTGTAAATCCACCCACAAGGTTTCAACCTCCTCACAATCTTCACACTCTAATGTCTCTTTCACACTCACCTTCATATCACTTCTCACATACAGACATACACCACTGCCTTTACTATTTGTCCTGTCTTTCCGAAACAGTGTAAAACACTGTAGATTTACAGCCCAGTGGTGTGAAGAGTCTAGCCATGTTTCAGCAACACCCATTATATCTGTATTTTCTTCCAGTACCGAGGCCTCCAGCTCCCCCATTTTGCTTGCTAGACTTCTGGCATTTGTGAACATACACTTTAACTTGCCTTTAAATGTTTCACTTTCAGTATCAGAAATGTTATTATTTGACATTATTTGGGCATTTTTATTTTCATTGCTGTTTTGTAACGAAAGGATCTCCTTATCTTGTTGCCTAGTCCTCTCCCCACAGTCTGTTTCTGCCCCCACCAATATAGTCTGACCCCCCCTCTAACCTAAATACCCCTTTTTTTCTACATTCAGCTAGCTCAGAACAGAGCAAGCTCAGACTCAGAGTTCATGCATGTCCACTTTGAATTCCCTCGACTCCTCGCCCCCCCCCCCCCAAAACATGCCTCTTGGGCATTATAAACGAGGTTACGGAGGGATATTCTGCAAAAAAAATTGATGCTTTCTCCTATTCTGCGCTAGAAAGGCTATGATCGTGGCTTGGAAAGCCACGGTGTGTCCAAGTCTAATACAGTGGTTGCAGCTGGTTAATAAGTATGTACCTATGTATCAGAAACTCTATCTCAACAGAAAATGTCCTGATACATTTTGAAAAACCTGGACCAGGTGGATAGAATCTGCAGTCTAATTATGTTAATATTGCTTCGGGGAGGGAATAGTTTTGGGTAGTAGGAGCACTTGATGAATGGTGAGTGAATGTGTATTTTCTTAGGTTGGGTAATGATAGCAGCATCGTAATTGTCCTGTTTTGCTAAAACTTATATAAAGGTGATATTTTTCTGAATGACAAATCCTCATGACTTCTGTCATTGTAATATAAGTATTGCTGCCTTATTCATTGTCTTTAGATTGTTGATATTTTTTGTGCATTAAATTGTTGCAATGTCAAACCTTTTACATTTTCTGAAATGCTGCTCTCTTTTCTCCATTGTTTTTTATAGAGTTTAAAAAATACATTTAACAGTATGAAAAAAAAATGGAGCTCTATTTTTTTTTTCTGTTCATTTATATTTCTGGAATCAACAAATCTAATATTTTGCCCTGAAAACTCAAGGCAAAAACACACTGAGAGGCAATAATGCTTTGGAATGCTGCTTCAAGTCCCCTAGCGGGATGAAAAAAAAGTTAAATTATGTTTAAAACTATTCCATAGGTCTCCCCCAAATTTTTCTCTAAATAAACCCTGTTTTCCATGCTGTCCCCATGGCAACCACACCTGGAGGATGTCACCATTGACCTCTATAGCCTCAGGAAATGGAGAGAGCTTAAATGCCCCTCCCGACCTCCACCCACCAGTGTTTTTTATGACCTTAAAGAGGCTCTGTCACCAGATTGTGCAACCCCTATCTGCTATTGCAGCAGATAGGCGCTGCAATGTAGATTACAGTATCGTTTTTATTTTTAAAAAACGAGCATTTTTGGCCAAGTTATGACCATTTTCGTATTTATGCAAATGAGGCTTGCAAAAGTACAACTGGGCGTGTTGAAAAGTAAAAGTACAACTGGGCGTTTATTATGTGCGTACATCGGGGCGTGTTTACTACTTTTACTAGCTGGGCTTTCTGAAGAGAAGTATCATCCACTTCTCTTCAGAACGCCCAGCTTCTGGCAGTGCAGATCTGTGACGTCACTCACAGGTCCTGCATCGTGTCGGCACCAGAGGCTACAGTTGATTCTGCAGCAGCATCGGCGTTTGCAGGTAAGTCGATGTAGCTACTTACCTGCAAACGCTGATGCTGCTGCAGAATCAACTGTAGCCTCTGGTGCCGACACGATGCAGGACCTGTGAGTGACGTCACAGATCTGCACTGCCAGAAGCTGGGCGTTCTGAAGAGAAGTGGATGATACTTCTCTTCAGAAAGCCCAGCTAGTAAAAGTAGTAAACACGCCCCGATGTACGCACATAATACACGCCCAGTTGTACTTTTACTTTTCAACACGCCCAGTTGTACTTTTGCAAGCCTCATTTGCATAAATACGAAAATGGTCATAACTTGGCCAAAAATGCTCGTTTTTTAAAAATAAAAACGTTACTGTAATCTACATTGCAGCGCCTATCTGCTGCAATAGCAGATAGGGGTTGCACAATCTGGTGACAGAGCCTCTTTAATGAGGACAGTACAGGAAAGACCATCCTCCCTGTTGTTGACATGGTGGAGGAGCTACAAAAATAAAAATGTTCTATTAAATACCTGTTCCCCCTCAGCTGATTGGGTGGTCCTGTGTCTCCTCCTTCAGGTTGGTGTTTTGGGGCTCCGTCGCAATTACTTTGGGGTACTGCCCATTATCTCTGTCCTTCTGTGGTCCCGGGCGACTAAAGCAGGATAGAGGGAAAGCTGCTTCCGGCGGCTGAATGTAGACCGGAAGTTTGACACCGTCGCGTCTGTATGGGTAGAACGCTACCACCGCAAATGGGGCAGCAACATGATATCAACGGCGCCGGAAGTCCCTGCTAGTCAGCCATGGAGTTCCTGTTCTGAGGTCTGAGAAACCGTGAGGAAATTTCCTCTCCTGGTCCTGAGAGCGCTCTCTCTCATCCTGCTCCAACTGAGACCACTATGGTTAAAAGTAGCATGAGTACGCTATAGGGGAAAAAAATGCTAAACTTATCTCTTGTAGTAGAGTGGTCTAAGTGATGGGTCCTCTTCTTTCTCCTTTAATGGGAAAAAAAGTGGATCACGAAAAGCTAAATAAAAAATTAACCCCTTCCTGCACCTTGACGTAACTACACGTCCTGGTGAGAGGTTACTTCCCACAGCAGGACGTATACTTCACGGTTCCCGTCACACACTGTCATAACGGACAGTGTCCGTGAACCAGGAGGTCAGCTGTCCCCAACAGATGACACGCCACTGTTGCTGGCTAGTGGTCCATCGCCGCTGATTTCAGCAATTAACCCCTTAAATGTGGCGATCGATTGAGCTTGCCGCATTTAAGGGGTTTGCAGCACATCGGCACCCCCCACAATGCAATCATGAGGGGTGCCAATGGTTGGCATGGCTGATCCTAATAGGCTTCCAGTCAGAGGGACTGTCAGCGTCACAATGACCGTTATAATACATTACAGTACGTAAGTAGTCTAATGTATTATATCAGCGATCAGTGCTGCAGGTCTTCAAGTCCCCTAGTGGGACAAAAAAACAAGTAAAAGTTAACAAAAATATTTTATAAAAGTGTAAAAATAAGTTATAGGTTAAGAAAACAAACAGTTTTTTTAATAAAGGAACTGATCATCCTAGTCCAGACTGCGCTCGGATCCAGCGTGATGGCACAGGGCACGGTACCAAGAAAAAGGAGAAATGATCCAGTGCTTGTAGAAGATTGTATAAAGGAGCCACAGTTCCAAGTTTATTCCAATAATTTAAAAGTTCAAGTGCAAGTGGAGTGGTAGCAGTAGCCTACGCGTTTCGGACAACACTTCTGTCCTTATTATATGAGCCATGAATAAGGACAGAAGTGTTGTCCGAAACGCGTAGGCTACTGATACCACTCCCCTTGCACTTGAACTTTTAAATATTTGGAATAAACTTGGAACTGTGGTTCCTTTTTACAATCTTCTACAAGCGCTGGATCATTTCTCCTTTTTCTTGTTTTTTTTCCCACAATGAGCCTGTCTTTATAGGAAAAAATTAAACCTTTAAAAAAAAGTACACATATTTGGTATCACAGCGTTCGTAACGACCCAAACTATAAAACCTATGATGTTATTTTTCCTGCACGATAAACACTGCAAAAAACATAAACAATGGCAGAATCGCTATTTTTTGGTCACCACACCTCTTAAAATATAGAATAAAAAGTGATCAAAAAGTCACATGCACCCCAAAATAGTACAAAAAATAAATAAATACAACCCGTCCCGCCAAAAACAATCCCTTATACTGCTTTTTTGACTGAAAAATTAAAAAGTTATGGCTCTCAGAATATGGTAAACATACAAGAATTCTGCACTCAGGTTTGCAAACCTGATTGCTGAGTTCTTGTAGGTTTATTATTAAAGGGAACATGTCACCAGCATTTCACCTATTAAACTCTACTCACCCCTCGCTGGTTGCTGCTGTCAAATGTTCTTTGCCGTTATCCCCTCTCCTAAATAATGGTCTGCAAACATTTTGCGCATTTTATGGTAATAATCCGGCAGTGTCGTTCGTTCCTCTTCTTATGCCCGCCCACCGCCGAAAACTGGCCCATCCTAAATCCTCTCAATCAAAAGTAATGAGGCAGGGTTCACTCGGAAAGGCTTTAGGAATGAAGCTATGACTATTTTCGAACGAAGATATGACTCTTTTATGCACATTAGCATACGGCGCAGGAACACAAGAAAATGGAATACTAAAGGTACAGAGCCTACTTAGAAGATAATTATAGGTTACATATATATGATTTTTTCACCCACTACCACCTGGTATTGCTGGTTTAATAAGTGAAATGCTGGTGACCGGTTCCCTTTAAGGAGTGGAATCCTACTCGAGCACCACCTTATATCAGAGTGCCGTGCATTCCCTAGATATCTCAGAATAGGGTGACATAAAAATTTTATTATTTAAAAGAAAATGTGATTTTATTGTGAAAACGTTGGAAAACGTGTGTGTGTGTATATATATATATATATATTAGTATTACCGTAATCGTATCGACCTGCATAATAAAGTAAAATTGTAATTTATAGCCCACGGTGAACATTGTAGAAAAAAAAAAGAATAAAAAACATTGTCAAAATGGAATAAAAAGTGATTAAAAATTGCATGTACCCCAAAATAGTACCAATGAAATTAGGTTGTCCCACAATAAATAAGCCCATTGGAGAAAAAATAAAGTTCTGGCTCTCCGAATATAGCGACGCAAAATGTGCAATGCATTCCAAAAGCGAGTAAGATTGGGCACCGTGAATTATTGAATTATTTATTTACCGCATTATTATAACCACTTATTATGCCCTGTTGTACTTTGCACACCTTACATATGCCCCACAATATAAACTGAAATGCCAGTAAAACCCCAAACAGAAATACTACCAAGCAAAATCTGTTCTCCAAAAGCCAAATAGCGCTCCCTCCCTTCTGAGCACTACAGCGTGTCAAACAGCAATTTATGTCCACATATATGCCATCACCATACCCGAGAGAACCTGATTAACATTTTATGAGGTGTTTGTCTTTAGTGGCACAAACTGGGCACAACATATTGTGCACTAAAATGGCATATCAGTGGAAAATTGCAATTTTCACTTTGCACCATCCTCATGCGCATTAACCCTTTTGGGGACCATGACGTAATAGCACACGTCGTGGTGTGGGGGGTGATTTATGGAGCCGGCTCAATCACTGATCCCGCTCCATATGCTGTGGGTGTCAGCTGACACCCAGGACTAACGGACAGGAACAGCATTCACGCGGTTACAGAAGCCTGTAAAAATTACAATATACTGCAATACATTAGTATTGAAGTGTATTGTACCAGTGATCTAACGATTTAGTAGTGAAAATAAATAAATAATTTGAAAGTTCTAAAAAAAAAAAACAAAAAAAAAAAACACCTTTCCCTAACACCTCCACAGCGGCACTGACAGAAGAAGGAATCCCCCGCCCCCAGGGACAGGAAACAATGATGAAGTATTTCCATAAAATGGTCCCTCCTCTTATCTACTTCAGTTGTTTCCTGTCCCTTGGGGACGCAAGGAAGGCGGTCAGTACACGCCAGTATGTCGCGCAGCCTGGTTTCTCCCCACTGCGGTGGGAAGGCTGCGTAGTGGACGATTCCCAGGCTGTTACAGCCTCTACCGCCCTTAGACATAGGTCCTCACATGAGAAAAGCGGCCCCAGGCTGTTTTTCATGGAGGGAAGCGGGCAGGGATAGAATGTTGCGGTGAGCGCAGCATCTGGATCTCCCTGGGCTGGGAGGGGTGTGGCTTACGAGATGTTGTCATGCCGAGCTCCCTGGTTGGCGGATACATCAGGGGGCGTGGCTACAGCCAAATGAAAAAAATTAAGTGCCTCTCCTCTGCTGTAGTATGCTGGTACTATTCTAGACAGCATAGAACCACATGATGAATCTATGGAGCCATGCAAGACTATGGACCCTGGAAAAGCCCTTAGCCCGGTAAGGTCCCTCCTCTGTTCCTTCCACCTTGTACCTATATGTTCTGGGTCAGTTGTGGGTATAAGGGATGCCTGTTTCATTACTGTAATATGTTTGTATATTATTAGGGGATTGATTTATTCACCTATCCACCAGGAAACCCTCTTCTAAAAAATGTGCAGTTTGCTGAAGATCCTTGTCCCTTTCCTACAAGAAACCTCTCTGCAAGAAATGCATTGAAAAAATTGTGACAGAGGATTCGCCCTCTTTCTTGGATAATTTAAAGACCCCAATTAGAGAAGAGGTTGCTTCCGCCATTGATTCACGGTTATCACCGTCCGATCCTGCGCATGTCTTCCTACCCTTTACTTCAGTCACAGCAGGACCTTTCTCCTACCATGAAGTGGAGAATGTACCAGATGATTGGGAGATAATTGACTCTGATTCCTCTGTCACTTCAGGTCAACCTTTTTGCCTCCCTGACGACACAGAAACAAATGTGTTTTACAGACCATGGGTATGGAAGAAGTTAAAGAATCTTTATCTATCCAAGATCAAATATTCCGAGGTCTGGAAGAAAAAAAGATTAGAGATTTTTCAATCCATAAGACCGTAAGAAGACTTATTAATAAAGAATGCAAGGATCCAGAAAAAGTGCATCTGTCTCCAAAGCGTTTAAACGAAAGTATCCAGTGTCCGAGGTGAAGCCGAACTTTGGGACAACAGTCCCAAAATGTTTGCACCAGTGGCAAAAATGTCAAAAAATCCTCTCATCCATTTGAAGATATAGGTTTGCTTAGAGACCCTATGGATAATAGAGCAGGTGATCTTCTAAAACGTTCGTGGGGAAACCACAACTGCCATGCTGAGGCCAGGAATTGCTGCCACCTGCACTGCTAGATCTGAGTCTATGATTTAACCTGCTATAAAATCATCTGGCAGCGTGTAATCCAAGAGAAGATCTTATTTCCTCTATGCCCATGGTTAAACAAGCAGTAAATTTTATGCCAGATATTTCAGCAGTCATAGTGAAGATGGCTGCAAGATCTGCAGCCCTTGCTAATGCAACAAGAAGAACAGTCTGGCTCAGGAATTATAAAGGAGATGCCGGCTCAAGAAATAAATTGTGCGCCATTCCGTGTGAAAGAGATCGCTAAGGCGGTTCAGGTCTGGATTATATTTTGAAGAAGCTTCAAACAGCAAAAAAGGTTTCCCTGTAAAGCCGAAATTTTTTCACCAACTTCAGTCCTTTCGGAACCAGAAAAGGGGTAGATCAGATACTAGAAGGGGTACAGACAGACCCCATCAGCAGTTCAAGGGAAGAGGAAAGGGGTTCCTCTTCAACCCGTTCATGGCATCTGCCGTATATATACTCCATAGCACGAGCGTGTCGGCTGTGTGTTACAACAATTTTCAAGGAACAAGGCAGCACATTCAAAAATAGGAATTTTATTCACCCACAAATGCGACGTTTCAGTCCAGCAGGACCTTTCTTAAGCATGTGTGTTACAGCCGACACTTCCGGATAATGAGCGGGATCCTGCTCGTTTAACCTGTTAAATGCCACGGTCAATAGCGACCGCGGCATTTAAATGACTAAAAACAGGGGGCTGACCCCATGTAACATTCCAATGCCCCCCCCCCGTGGTGAGATCGGGGGTGCCGTTGGTTGGCATCGCAGCCAGGGGGCCTGATGAAGGCCCCCAGGTTCGCCGTTTTTGTATTCCTATGAGTACAAAGATGGCCTCCGGCAGGGCTTTATGGGAGACTGTCAGAATCATGATATACTGCAATACATTAGTATTGTAGTATATCGTGCAAGCGATCAAACGATCGCTGATTAAAAAATTAAGTTCGCTTTAATAAATAAAAAAAATAATTTAAAGTTAAAAAAAACAAAAACTTTTCCCTTTTTCCCCTCAAGAACAATGTAAAAAACTAAAAACTAACATATCTGGTATTGACACGCCCATAAAAGTCTTAACTATTACAATATATCATTATTTAGTCCGTACGGTTAACGCCGTAAAAAAATTAAAACCGTCAGAATTGCTGTTTTGTGGTCACTTTATCTCCCAAAAAAATTAAAGAAAATAAGATGAAAATGTCTCATGTACCCCAAAATGGTACCAATATAAACTACAGCTCGCCCCACAAAAAATAAGCCCTCCTACCGCTAAATCGACGGAAAAATAAAGTTATGGCTCTCAGAATACAAAACTCAAATTTGGTGTTGTAAAAATCTACAACTCGTCCTCATACGGCAATATTGATGGAAAAATAAAAAAGTTACCGCTTTTGGAAGGTGGGTAGGAAAAAACAAAAGTGGAAATAAGAAAAATGGCTGCGGCGGGAAAGGGTTAATCCACACTCTAATGAGCATCGCTCGAAGTGACGCCAGATATTCAGTAGAAGGGCGATTTTATTTATTTTTTACCCAGCCTGATAAAACATCACTTCATCCCTTTGGATAAGAGGAATAATGCAAACAGGCTACAGATTGGAGTTCGAAAAATGGTGACCCGCGTGACCTGCCAGTTTGGAACTGTGTCCCCAGCGGAGGATTCTTCTTCTGTCTGCCAGACGCACAAAAGTCCTCCCCGGGGGAATATCTCTAACTTGCAGAGGGTTGACTGGGATGGTGCAGGTGCGTTTTTTCGCCAGACACTATGGTCACGGGAATGGGCAATTTAGACAAAAGTCCTTCTTCACCCAGGATTGTCTCTCCCACCAACGCTAGGCTCTGGGGCATTTGTGGGCACAGACACACAAGATGGCCTCCGAGGCCGCAATATAGACAGAGTCCCGAGATGCGTCTGTGTGGTCTCTCCTGGGTAGACAGCTTAAACTGGTCCATCCTCACAGACTCCTTTAGAGGATCATCATCTGAGGACAGCAGGGGTTGCAGCAAAGTAGGAACCGAGCTATGGAGTCTTCCCTCCCAACGAGCCTCTTGGAACCATTCTTGGATCCTTATATCAATCCGGGTGGCCAGAAGGATGAGGTCATCCAGGGTAGACGGCAGATCACTGGCGGCAAGCTCGTCCTTAATTTTAGGAGATAGTACCTGCCAGAATGTAGCCACCAGGTCCTCATTGTCCCACAACAACTCTCTCGCCCACGGAAGTGTCTCCCTGGTGTAGGTTCAGCAATGAGGCGGCTGCAGACGAGACTCATCCAGGCTCCTCAAACACAATGTCCGTAGAAACCCCGGGAATTCACTGGTCTCTGGTCCTTGTCTCAACCATATAGGGTTCGCCCATGCAAGGGCCCTACCAGTGAGTAGAGAGACGATGGCGCAAGGGTTGCTTTCATCAGTTGAAAATGCCCTTGCATACAGGCTAAAATGGATCTGACACTGGTTCAAAAATCCACGGCAGGTCTTCGCGTCTCCGTCATAGTGGGGAGGTAGCGGCAAAGAAAATCGGGGATCAGCACTGCCAGGAGGTGTAGTAGGAGGAACGGCACCTTGACATCCAGCCATGTGCAATAATGTTCAAATCCTGGAGGAGCCCGCATCTCTTGTGATGTCATCATGGTCTTGGATTTATCAGAGGGGTCCGTGGCCTGAGCTTACTGTCACATTGGGTACATGGACCCACTGGGCCGTACCGCCTTTACGGTATGGCAGCTGGCCAACAGGACACAGGTCAAAATCTATAGTTCATATTGGTGTACCTGTGGTAGCTTCAGACAGTAGCGAGGCAGGCTCGGAAGGGACTTTGGCAGAAGGCGGACACCGGGCATGGTTTAACAGGACAGGCAAGGTACACAGCACAGCAGGACTCCAACTCAATATGGCACTTGACCAGGATAGAACGGGTTACAGGTAGCAGGAACGGGAAACTCTGGGAACTGGAAGACACTAGGAGACCATTTGCAAAGACAAACTAGGGTAATGACAACAAAGCTCAGGCAAGGCAGAAAGGGGCATGGCCCCTCTTATAGTCCAGGGTGCTCATGGGCTAATTTGGCACTTTAACTCAGGTGCGCGCGCTGGCCCTTTAATAGCGTGGACACGAGCGTGCGCGCGCACCCTACGGGACCCGGCCGAGAGGAGTGGAAGTGAGCACTGGCGTCTCCTGAGGATTAGATGGGGGCCAGCGTTCACAGATCCATGGCTGCGGCCGTCAGGAGGTGAGCAAGCCTGACGTCCCGCGTCCATGGGCATGACACTAGATATCAAGAACATAAGGAACACATAAAAACTTCCCACACAGTAATACACAATCTACACTCATTTTGTGTCCTTATAATGGAGACTAATCTAACCTACAGACAAAAGGAAGAGTCTGGTCCATTACTTGTCCAGACCCTGTAAGGGTGAATTGAAAACATGTGATACATGAGATAAAACATAGGGATTATAACTAATCTTTGACACATGCAGAATACCTGAACATCCTAGGCTACTGAACCAATCATTTATGGATTTCTGTAACCCTCTGTCTCCATTGATTCAATTTTTTCACAGGTTCCAGACCATTTCTTTCTCTCATGACTGCAAGTACGCTGGATCTAAGTACCTCTAAGACCTCAGTTGACCCATTTGGCCCCATTGTGCTAAAATGTATGTCTCCCTGATCACTCAATTTAAACAATGGATTAATTCTGAGCGTAAAAAACTGCCTCATGGATACTGATATTTTAGATGAGTGTTTCAACCGAGACTCATTCCAAGAGATTTATCCAGATCCTATTCATAGATTATATCAAGATAGAGAGAGATTATATATATATATATATATATATATATATATATATATATACAGGGCCGCCATCAGGGGGGTATTAGGGGTAGTGGTGTGAGGGGCCCGGCCAAACCTAATTAAAAGGGGGGCCCGGCCACTGCTGCGACTTGTCTTTGGTAGAAAAAAAAGGGGCCCGTTTTTTTCACCAAATGAATGTCGTGAGCTGCGGGCCCCCCCTCTCATGGGGGCCGTCAAACACCGCCGACCGATGACGCGCACCCGCAAACTCGCGACCGTCCGAGCGCGCAACCGCGACAGCACGGGCACTCGCAGAAGCAACAGCACGCACGCTCGCAGCCTCGACAGCACGCGCGCACCCGCGATCGGCCGCGCGCGCACCCGCGATTGAAGCGCGCGCACCCGCGGACACACATGGACCCAACTTACCTGGAGCCTGGCTGGAGGTGAAGGACTGGACGTCTGGACCGAAGACCTCGCCTGGAAGACCTCGCCTGAAGAGGACTGGAGTGGGAGCAGCAGCTCTTCTGACACAGTGAGTAAAGTGTGTCAAAGTGCTGTTTATGTATGGCCCTGTTCACACAAAGTATTTTGCAGGCAGAAAAAAAATCTGCCTCAAAATTCCTTAAAGAATTTTGAGGCAGATTTTGACCTGCCCACACTATCTTGCCGCGTTTTTTTGCTACGTTTTTTGTCCGCTGCGATTGAGGACAGCAGACAAAAAACGCAGCGAAAAATGCATTTTCTGCCTCCCATTGATTTCGATGGGAGGTCAGAGGCGGAACTGCGGCATGAAAGGACGTGCTGCTTTTTCTTTTTTCCGCGACTGGCTCCCATTGATTTCAGATTAAATCAATGGGAGGCGGTTTTGGAAGTTGTTTGGTGCTGATTCTGACGCAGTGTCCGAGTCAATATCAAGGCCCAAAAACTCTGTGAACTGGGCCTTATTGTTAGGGCTTATTCAGACGAACGTGTAATACATCCGTGCAACGTGCATGATTTTCACGCGCCTCGCACGGACCTATGTTACTCTATGGGGCCGTGCAGACTGTCAGTGATTTTCACGCGCCTCGCACGGACCTATGTTACTCTATGGGGCCGTGCAGACTGTCAGTGATTTTCATGCAGCGTGTGTCCGTGTGTCCGCTGCGTAAAACTCACGACATGTCCTATATTTGTGCATTGTTCGCGCATCACGCACCCATTGACGTCAATGGGTGCGTGAAAATCCCGCCCAGCACTTCCGCAGCCGTATAAACTATGAATGAAAACAGAAAAGCACCACGTGCTACAAACATACAAACAGAGTGTCATAATGATGGCGGCTGCGCGAAAATCACGCAGCCGTGCATCATACGCTGCTGCCACACGGAGCTGTTATGGACCTTTTGCATGCGCAAAATGCCACGTTTTTTGCGCGCGCAAAAAGCACACGCTTGTGTGAATCCGGCCTTAGGGTAGGAACACACTAGGCATGAACGCTGCAGATTTTATGCAACACATTTTATTGTGGAAAATCCGCAGCGTATTACAGTCGCAGCAGAGGGGGTCAGATATGAACAAATCTCATCCACACGCTGCAAAAAAAAATGGACCTGCATTGTGGCTTTTGGCTTTTTAAGCCGCATCATGTCAATGTATTCTGTGCAATCGCTGCTCCTCTGTTGCGGAAATGCTGCGGTTCTGCCGCAAAAATCACAAATGAGAAAAAAAAAGAAGGTACTTTTTTAAATTGATAAAGTTTAGACTTGCCCCGGCCGTAGTCCTGGTGACGCGATCCTCTATTCTTAGCGCAGCTCGGCCTCCTGTCATGACGTTTCATCCCATGTGACTGCTGCAGCGGTCACATGGTCTACAGCGTCATCCCAGGAGGCGGGGCTACGTTCAGAAGAGAGAGATGCGTCACCAGGACTACGGCCGGGGCAAGTCTAAACTTTTTTTTTCCCTGCAGTATTCCCGCAGCGGACACGCCTCACCAAACCTGCGCCACTATTTGGTGCGGTTTTGCTGGCAGAATTCCCTGCGGCTACCTGGGCGGAGAAGCTGTGGAGTTTTACTCAGCATATCCGCCTAGTGTGTTCCTTATGTTTTCGCTCCTGGAGCTTCTGCCTGTCTCTAAAAAGGCAGTTGGTCCAGTAGAATTTGGAATTATTTTTTTTTGTGAACCAGCTTAAAAAAATACAAAACTTTTGTGTTAGGGCCTGTTCACATCACCGTTCGCTTCCATTCCGGGGTTCCGTCTGAGGTTTCCGTCGAGTGAACCCCGCAACGGAAAGTGAAAGTGACAGCACAGTGGATGAGATTTGTTCTAATCTCATCCACTCTGCTGCGACTAATACGCTGCGGATTATCCACAATAAAATGTGTTGCATAAAATCCGCAGTGTTCATGCCTAGTGTGTTCCTACCCTAAGGCCGGATTCACACAAGCGTGTGCTATTTGCGCGCGCAAAAACGTGGCGTTTAGCGCATGCAAAAGGTCCATAACAGCTCCGTGTGTCAGCAGTGTATGATGCGCGGTTGCGTGATTTTCGCGCAGCCGCCATCATTATGACACTCTGTTTGTATGTTTGTAGCACGTGGTGCTTTTCTGTTTTCATTCATAGTTTATACGGCTGCGGAAGTGCTGGGCGTGATTTTCACGCACCCATTGACTTCAATGGGTGCGTGATGCTCGAACAATGCACAAATATAGGACATGTCGTGAGTTTTACGCAGCGGACACACGGACACACGCTGCGTGAAAATCACTGACAGTCTGCACGGCCCCATAGAGTAACATAGGTCCGTGGGAGGCGCGTGAAAATCACGCGCGTTGCGCGGATGTATTACACGTTCGTCTGAATAAGCCCTAACAATAAGGCCCAGTTCACAGAGTTTTTGGGCCTTGATATTGACTCGGACACTGCGTCAGAATCAGCACCAAACAACTTCCAAAACCGCCTCCCATTGATTTAATCTGAAATCAATGGGAGCCAGTCGCGGAAAAAAGAAAAAGCAGCACGTCGTTTCTTGCCGCGGTTCTGCCTCTGACCTCCCATCGAAATCAATGGGAGGCAGAAAATGCATTTTTCCCTGCGTTTTTTGTCTGCTGTCCTCAATCGCCGCGGGCAAAAAACGCGGCAAGATAGTGTGGGCAGGTCAAAATCTGCCTCAAAATTCGGTGCGCGGTTCCAGGCGGTCGCGGGTGCGCATGCGCGGGAGTTTGCGGGTGCGCGCGATCGGTCGCACGGGCGGCGGTCTTTGACGGCCCCCATGACGACCCCCATGCTACCCAGGGCCGCCATCAGGGGGGGTATTATGGGTACTGATGTGAGAGGCCCGGCCAAACCTAATTGAAAGGAGGGCCCGCAGCTCACGACATTCTTTTGGTGAAAAAAATGGGCCCCATTGCAGGGGCCTGTTTTTTTTCTACCAAAGGCAAGTCGCGGCAGTTTGCCGGGCCCCCCTTTCAATTAGGTTTGGCCGGGCCTCTCACATCAGTACCCCTAATACCCCCCCTGATGGCGGCCCTGGGTACCATGATATAGTTCTGGACGGAGTACCGTTAACAGGCGGTGCCACGGTAGGGGGGCCCAGAAAATTTAGCTGTAGGGGGCCCTGAAATTCCTGATGGCGGCCCTGTGTATATATATATATATATATATAAGTAGAGACACAGTCGTTGCTTGTATGCTCAAAACTACTCCTCTGAGGTTTATTGACCAAACAATTACAATAATATTGTTCAAAGGGGGTTTAGGCTTGAGGTTAACCAATCCGATGCAATGCGACAATTACTCTGATTCAGCCAATAGCATACAATGAGAATATTTCATATTGAGCCAATCCCAGACAAACCATACATTTCAAATGTAATATTATAATTCTTCATTAGATGCTTATGTCATTCTTGCACCTGGAGACAAGAATACAATAGCTTGTTCTTCTAAAGGGGGTGTGTGGAGGAGTCATATTCACATGTGTATGTGAATATTAGGATGGCAATAAATAAGGAATGTGATAACTTTATGTCTAGGTGTTCAGCCAGACTACTAATTGCAAGGCCACATAAAAAACAGAGATTTTATATATTTCTGAAAATGGGGGGGGGGGGGTCACTGGGGTGGAATAGAAATTACATCTCTTTGTGATCCGGCACGCTGCTCAATCATCCACAATCTAATTTAATACAGAGAAGATAAGCAAATGGACCATCCATCACAAATCCGTCTTTTTCTCATATTAAATTACAGAAATTATATTTTATGACTACTAATAATATAATGCTATCACCAATCTTCTGTATTTCCCCTCAGGTTTGGGTTTTGGTCCCATCAGTGCATTGACAAGTCCTGTACATCTTCATCCTCTTCTGTCTTCTCCACTTCACTGACTGTTACCCTTTAGGTTAACCCACACATTTGTGGCGTCAGACTGTACGATGATGTCCAGTGGGGGATTTATTATTACCCACCTCCTGCTCACTACTTATCTTACGCTGTAAAATACTTGGATGTTGCTGACTGCTTCACTCAGGTCTTTGAGCCTTACTTCACCTTGACTAGAGATGAGCGAACCGGGACAACCGAACCCGGTTTCGATCCGAACTTCGGGAAAAGTGCGGTTCGCAGCGAATCCGAACTTCACCGGGTTCGGCCGAACCCGTTTTGACCGAACCCGGTCAAAAACATTATACAAATCGGCAGCCACTTATCTCTATCAATCACTGATAGAGAAAAGAGGCTGCTGATTAAAAATAAAATAAAAAGCATTTCATATGTACCTGGTCGTTGTCTTGGTGACGAGTCCCTCTTCTTCCTCCAGTCCGACCTTCTTTTCTGAGACGGCAGCCTGTGATTGGCTGCAGAGGACTCTGCAGCCTGTGATTGGCTGCAGAGGCCTCTGCAGCCTGTGATTGGCTGCAGCGTTCACATGGGCTGCATCGTCATCAAGGAATGTTGGGCCGGATGTCGAGAGGGACGCGTCACCAAGGCAACGGCCAGGAGACCGGACTGGAGGAAGCAGGGAGTTCCCGGTAAGTTTGAATGTCTTTTTTTTTTTTTACAGGTACTGTGATCGGTAGTCACTGTCCAGGGTGCTGAAACAGTTACTGCCGATCAGTTAACTCTTTCAGCACCCTGGACAGTGACCATTTACTGTCGTCGCCTAGCAACGCTGCCGTAATGACGGGTGCACACATGTAGCCACCCGTCATTACGGGGCCTCATGCACACGACCATAAAAACACCCGTGAACACCCGCAGAGTTCACAGCAGCACTGAATCTGCACGCTCATCTCCTGAAATACTCTGTGCTGCCTTAAACTCTGTGGACAGGTCAGGATCCTGTTTCTTTTAAATGCTGCTAGGGAACCCGCTCGATCCACTATATAAGGCTGCGCTACAGTGCAGCATTTAAAAGAAACAGGATCCTGACCTGTCCACAGAGTTTAAGGCAGCACAGAGTATTTCAGGAGATGAGCGTGCAGATTCAGTGCTGCTGTGAACTCTGCTCTTACCATTACGTAGCTCTGTCTGTTACCTCTCCTCCACTACTGTCCTCAATAACACCTTCATGATTGGCAAGTCACCACGTAACGGTAAGAGCAGAGTTCACAGCAGCACAGAGTATTTCAGGAGATGAGCGTGCGGATCTTGGGCGCGGTGGTGACTTGCCAATCATGTGAAGGTATTATTGAGGACAGGAGTGGAAGAGAGGTAACAGACTGAGCTACGTAATGGTAAGAACAGAGTTCACAGCAGCACAGAGTATTTCAGGAGAGGAGCGTGCAGATTCAGTGCTGCTGTGAACTCTGCTCTTACCATTACGTAGCTCTCAGTCTGTTACCTCTCCTCCACTCCTGTCCTCAATAACACCTTCACATGATTGGCAAGTCACCACCCCGCACAAGATCCGCACGCTCATCTCCTGAAATACTCTGTGCTGCTGTGAACTCTGCTCTTACCATTACGTGGTGACTTGCCAATCATGTGAAGGTGTTATTGAGGACAGGAGTGGAGGAGAGGTAACAGACTGAGAGCTACGTAATGGTAGGAGCAGAGTTCACAGCAGCACTGAATCTGCACGCTCATCTCCTGAAATACTCTGTGCTGCCTTAAACTCTGTGGACAGGTCAGGATCCTGTTTCTTTTAAATGCTGCACTGTAGCGCAGCCTTATATACTGGATCAAGCGGGTTCCCCAGCAGCATTTAAAAGAAACAGTGTGTGTGTGTTTGTGTATGTGTATGTGTGTGTTTGTGTATATACGTGTGTTTGGGTATGTGTCTTTGTCTGTTTTTGTTTTTATATGTGTGTTTGTGTATATATGGGTGTGTTTGTGTATATGTTTGTGTGTGTGTGTGTGTGTTTTTGTATATGTGTGTGTTTGTGTATGTGTGTGTTTATGTGTGTGTGTGTTTGTGTATATATGGGTGTGTTTGTGTATGTGTGTTTGGGTATGTGTGTTTTTGTTTGTATATGTGTTTGTGTATATGTGTTAGTTCGTGTATATGTGTGTGTGTATATTTGTGTGTGTGTTTGTGTATAACTGTGTATATGTGTTTGTGTATGTGTGTGTTTGTGTATGTGTTTGTGTATATGTGTGTGTTTGGATATGTGTGTTTGTGTATGTGTGTGTGTGTTTGTGTATATGTGTGTGTTTTTGTTTATGTGTGTGTTTGTCTGTATATGTGTGAGTTCGTGTATATGTGTGTGTTTGTCTGTTTGTGTGTGTGTGTGTGTGTATATCTTGTTGTGTTTGTGTATATATGTTTGTGTTTGTGTATGGTTGGTTGTTTGTGTGTGCGTGTATATATGTGTGTAGGTGAGTAGAAGTATTGGTATTGTTCACATTGATAACTGTTTTTTTTATGTTGTTGCAGATTTTGATGTACCGATTGGACTACATCTTCGATTTGTTAGACTACTGCGTAGATCTATGTTTTTTCAAATTTTAATAAAATGGTTAACGAGGGTTTTGTTGGGGATTTCTTATTTCAATGAAAAATAATTGTCTTTGTGTTTTTTTTTTAAACTTTATTAATGCCTAGATAATGGCAGTTGGCTGATTGACAGCGTCCATTATTAAGGTGGTACTTAGTGTTAGCCGGTGCAGAGGCTAGCACTAACCACCCATTATTACCCCGGTACCCACCACCACCAGGGGTGCCGGGAAGAGCTTGGTACGATCCAGTACCTGACCATCTGCTGTGATGGTCGGGTACTGGGGCGGCCGTAGGCTGGTATTATGAGGCTGGGAAGGGCCAAAAACAGTGGACCGTCCCACCCTTGTAATGCTAGGCTGCTGCTGCTTTGTTGTATCGGGCTGGTTATAAAAATGGGGGGGACCCCCACGTCATTTTTTTTTTTGAATTTAACAAATTTAACAATAGACGGGTCCCCCACATTTTTAATAACCAGCCATATACAAGGCCGCAGCAGTCTGGCATTACATGGGTGGGAAGGGCCACTGGTTTTGTCCATTCCCAGGCTAATAACACTGTGTTGTATATGGCTGGTTATGATAAATTGGGTGGAACCCCATGTCTTTTTAAAAAAAAATAAAAAAAAAATAATTTAAAAAAATGACGTGGGGTCCCCCCCACTTTTATAACCAGCCAGATACAACACAGCAGCAGCAGCAGCCTAGCATTACAAGGGTAGGAAGGTCCACTGTTTTTGGCCCTTCCCAGCCTCATAATACCAGCCTGCGGCCGCCCCAGAGCCCGACCATCACAACAGATGGTCGGGTACTGGATCGGACCTGGCACTTCCCGGCACCCCTGGTGGTGGTGGTGGGTACCGGAGTAATAATGGTGGTTAGTGTTAGCCTCTGCACCGGCTAACACTAAGCCTCGCCTTAGTAATGGATGTTGTCACTCAGACAGCGGCCATTACTAAAGTGGTAGTAATAAAATTTGAAAAGAAAAAGACAAAGATATAGATAAAATATTTTATTGAAATAAAGCACCCCCAACACAACCCTCATTAACCATTTTATTGTAGAAAAAAAAATGTCATCTAAGTAGTCCTCGAAACCGACGTAGTCCAAACACCAAACCTGTAAAAAAAAATGAAATAAAACATGTCGTAGGCTTAGATTCAGTTTAATGTGTGATACTGACTGTTATACCATGTATAGAAGCCTGCCACGAAGTTGACTTCGATACAGGGCGCCAGCAGACAGTATCATACATGGCCATACAGACATATATACAAACAAACATACATGCAAACATACATACATACATATATACAAACATACATACATACAAGCATGCTCATATATACATGCAAATATACATACATGCAAACATACACACATATATACATACATACATACATGCAAACTATCATACATACATGCATACACACACACATGAAAACATACATACATACAAACAAACATGCAAAGATACATACATATATACAAGCATGCACAAATATACATGCAAACATAAATACATGCAAACATAATTACATACATGCACATATATATAAACATATACATGCAAAAATAAAAACATGCAAACATACATACATACATACATGACAACATGCATACATGCAAACATACATACATACATACATGCAAACATACATACATGCAAATATATACATGCAAACATACATACAAACATGCACATATATACATACATGCAAACATACATGCACATATATACATTACATGACAACATACATACATACATACATACATGCAAACATACATGCATACATGCAAATATACATACACACATGCACATATATACATACATGCCAACATACATGCAAACATACATGCACATATATACATACATACATACATGCAAACATACATATATACATGCAAATATACATACACACATGCACATATATACATACATGCCAACATGCATCACATATATACATACATATATGACAACATACATACATGCAAACATACATACATACATACATGCAAACATACATACATACATGCAAATATACATACAAACTTGCACATATAAACATACATGCAAACATACATGCACATATATACATACATACATGACAACATACATACATACATACATACATACATACATACATGCCAACATATATACATGCCAAAAAAAAATAATAATACGTTCATACTTACTTTCCTCCTGTCCGGCCTCCAGCGATGACGTTTCATCCATGTCGCCGCTGCAGCCTGTGATTGGCTGCAGAGGCGGTCACGTGGGATGAAGCGTCATCCTGACGTGCGTGACCGCCACTACAGCCTGTGATTGGCTGCAGCGGCGAAAGGGATGAAACGTCATCGCTGGAGGCCGGACAGGAGGAAAGTAAGTACGAACGTATAATTTTTATTTTTTTGTTACATTTAAATTTAAATTCGGCAAACTAGCCGAACTGAACTTTTGATAAGTTCGCTCATCTCTAACTTTGACGATTGCTGATGTCAGCAGGACTTGGTTTGGACCTTCTCATCTGTCATACACTGTAGCTTGTTAGTGTACGTCACCGAGCTGTGCACAGAACCTTATGCTGTGAGCCTGGGGTGAGTTCCCTCGTAGGAGGGTTAGTGGAGTCTTATTATTACTGGCACAAACCCTCCGCCTCTAAATCCTCTTCCTCTGGCAAGTTGCTTGTCTGCACGGCTGCTTAGAATTGTGACACTGCCTTCAGTTCATGACCAGCGCATTGTATTGGCTCAGGCTGTGCCTGTCGCATTTTAGTGATCGAGTTCATCCTTTTAAATTCTTTGATTTAAGTTTGGTGATACTTGCTGTGGACCCAACCTTTATCAATTTTTAAAATAAATGCTCATCTGGTGATAACAACATTTACATACTCTATAAAAGTTGTTCTAAGTACGTACAATAACAATGACAAGTCCTTAATCTGAATCAAACAAACACCATTACATAAGAAAAACTTGTCCCACTGGACAGGGCACCTAGAAAATGTGTAGCTACTGGGTACATTTTTATTTTGCACTTGGTGTTACTCTTTTTAGTGGGATTTGTACCTTGATCAAAACTGATTACCTGTAACATCTCCTGCCAGAGCTATAGGGGTCGCAACGGTGGCAGTTGCGACCGGGCCCCTAAGCAGATGTGCCCGCAGGTCCCTCGTTGCCACACATCGCTTACCATGCTGGTCCCGCTTCCAACTGCACCGGTCTGCCAGATACAGTTCAATTAATTGCTGGGGTCTTGCTCCAGCATTCACTGTGCCGTGTGTGGCTCGGCGCAGGCAGGTGCGATGTAGGGACGTCATAGCGTCTTTGTGTGCCGAATCACTCACAGCACAGGGAAGAGGAGGAGAAGAATCTCCTCCATCCGTCTTGGGAATGGAGATGGGTAAGTAATTATGTTCATATTTTTCTATTGTGCACATATGGAGGCATTATACTGGGTATGGGAGAGGGACTCATATGGAAGCTATGGGGGCATTATACATTGTAGACACATTATACTGTGTGGGGGCAGCTATGTGGGCATTATACTGTGTGGGGCGCAGCTATGGAGAGAATTGTACTATGTGGTGGCATACTATGGGTACAGTTATGGGGCATTATACTGTGGGGGCAGCTATGGGGGCATTATACTGTGGGGGCAGCTATGGGGAGCATTATACTGTGGTGGTCAGCTATGGGGAGCATTATATTGTGTGGCGGCAGCTATGGGGAGCATTATACTGTGTGGGGCAGCTATGGGGGGGCATTATACTGTGTGGGGACAGCTATGGGGGCATAATACTGTGTGGGGGCAGCTATGGGGATCATTATACTGTGTGGGGCAGCTATGGGAGCATTATACTTTGGAGGCATATATGGTGGGCATGCGCAGGGGTCTGGTAGTGTTGGGGAGGGGTAGGGGGGCCCAAGCTAAATTCTTGCACCAGGGCCCATGAGCCTTTAGCTACACCCCTGGCTACTACCCACATAAATATTCAGAGATATTGTATGTTGTATGTTTTATCTGACAAGCGTCCCAAATCAATTTTTTCCTTACCTACTCTGAGATTCAAATTAACAACTTTATACATATTCCCAATATTTTAGGAAGCTAAAAACAACTTATATTACCTGGAAAGGCCTCTTTGTGGGAGGCGGGTATGATGATAAGGTTGGCACCGCTCTGCCAGGACTGTTCTGCAGGCAAATCAAACAGATTTAACAGAATTTACCAGCAACAGCTGTAAAACCTGGGACATACCAATTATATCTTTCCATTTGATCCTTGCAGTCTTAGAGGCATATGTGAGGCGACATACCATCAATGCAAGTACCATCAAGAGTGCCTTGGATGCTACTGGTTTACCTTCCTTTATACGTCCACATTCCATTAGAATCTGGTTTTCACGCCTTTTGCTCCCAGTTGGACACTTCCTGTAAAGAACAATCTTTTCATCGCATAATCATTAATTGATCTTAATCAGATAATTAAATTGAAGGAACACGTGAACAATGACATCTTTTTGTCAAACATTCACATTGGGCAGGATACTAAAAGTGATTCATACAAACTGATTTCTCTTATTTTTTTTATATATTTCACAGAATTGTCTTATCAAACAGCTAGCTCAATCCTCAGCAAAACTAAACAATCTTGTGCACACACAGAACAGATCCAGTGTGTCTATGGCCGCGGACCGTCGTCCTGACTTACCCTCTGACAGCCACGGGAGACGCCGGCACTCACTTCCTCATTTAGACAAGGTCTTCCACAGGGTGTGCGCGCCCACGCGTGCTCGGCCTTAAAGGGCCAGTATGCGCATATTTGCAGAATAGCTGCAGTTAGCCCAAAATGCCTCTGGACTATAAAAAGGGCTCTGCCCTCTCGATCATTGCCTTAGCGTTGTTGTTTTACCCTAATTTGTCCTTGCAAATGGTCTCCTAAGTGTTTTCCAGTTCCCAGTGTTTCCCGTTCCTGCCGCCTGTACCCTGTATCCCGTGCTATCGTGCCTCTGTGCCTTCAAGAGTTGGAGTCGTTTTGTGCCCTCCGCTGCATCTACTGTGCCGCTCCACACCCGGTATCTGTCCACTGCCGGAGCCTCATCTTAGCCTGAAACCCCCGCTACGGTCTGCATTGCCTCAGGTACCCTTTCAGAACTATAGTCATTGAATATATACCTGTTTGGCCAGCTGCTATCCCGCTACGCAGTGCGGCCCAGTGGGTCCATGCCCCGCGTCGTGACAGTACGCTCAGGCCATGAACCCTACTGGTCAATTGAAGGGCCTGTCACCTTCTCAAGTCATGCAAGTGGACCTGCAGGACCTGCGAACACGACAGGATCAACTCCGTGTGGCAGTAAACTCCATTGCACTACAGCTAGGGACGCTAGCTGCTTCCTCCGCTGCTCCTGTTCCAGCTTCTCCAGCTGATCCTCCTGCTACACCTCCTGTCAGCACCAGTTCTGATCCTCGGTTCTCGCTGCCATTACAGCCTCATTTTAACAGAGATGCAAGCGCGTACAGGGGATTTCTCAACCAGTGTCATATCCACTTCACCCTGCACGCCAGAGCATTTCCCATGGACGGCACCAGGATGGCCTTCATTGTTTCTCTGCTTGCAGGCAAAGCCCTGGCGTGGGCAAACCCTAACTGGGAACGACAGGGACCTGAGACCCGAGACTTCCAGGGGTTCCTGCGGTTATTCCTCACTGTGTTTGAGGAGCCTGGATGAGTCTCGTCGGCAGCTACTTCTCTACTGAACCTTCGCCGGGAGACACCTCCATGGGCGAGTACACCATCCAGTTCCGGACCCTGGCAGGGGAGCTGTCCTGGAACAACGAGGCGTTAGTAGCTTCCTTCTGGCATCGTCTGTCATCTGAGATCAAGGACGAACTGGCTGCTGGTGATCTACCACCTACCTTGGACGACCTAATTTTACTTGCTACCCGGGTTGATATGTGTCCAGGAGAAACAGCGCAGGCATACTTCTGGACTTTGTCTATATTGCTGCCTCGCTGGCCATGTCGTGCGTCTGTGTCCCCAGAAGCCAAAAAACTCCAACGCCTGGGATTGGTTGGGGACAACCCTGGGCGACACAGCATTTGACAGAGAACTCTTCTCCAAGCTGTCCATCCTGTGATTATTGTCGCTGGCGAGAGGACCCACCTGGCCTCTGCCTATCTGGACTCTGGCTTAGACGCGGAGACCTTGTGGATCTTCTTCAATTGCCCACTACCCTTCTGGAGAAGCCGTTGAACATTGCCTCAGTAGATGTACTGCCGCTGCCCGACCCAATTTTGTCTGTGACCAAACCGCTGAGGCTTCAAGTCCTTCATTCTGAGCTCATCTCCTTTTTTGTCCTGCCCAAGGCCGTCAACCTCGTGCTGCTGGGTTTGCCTTGGCTCCGTCTACACGCCCCAGTCCTAGATTTTGACTCCGGAGAGGTTCTCCAGTGGGGTCCCAAGTGTCTCAACCGCTGTCTGGGGCATATCCATCCGGTTTCAGCCTCCTCCGCATCAGTCATTGTCAGGGTTGCCCCCTTACTACTCTCAGTTCTCTGATGTCTTCAACAAGAAGGAGGCAGAAACGTTGCCGCCACACCGGGCATATGATTTTCCTATTGACTTGGTCCCTGATTCATCTCCTCCTTGAGGAAGAGTATACCCTCTCTCCTTACCTGAGACCCAGTCGATGTCTGCTTATATCAAGGAGAATTTAGAGAGGGGCTTCATATGCAAATCCTCATACCCGGCCGGGTCGGGTTTTTCTTTGTTAAAAAGAAGGACGGATCCCTCCGGCCCTGCATTGACTACCGGGGTCTCAACCAGATCACGGTAAAGAACAGGTACCCGTTGCCTTTAATCTCAGAACTCTGATCGCATAAGGGGAGCAATTTTTTTTTCTTCCAAACTAGACCTGCGGGGGGGCCTACAATCTAATCCGGATTCGTCAGGGTGACGAATGGAAGACTGCATTTAATACTCGTGATGGGCACTACGAATACCTGGTTATGCCCATCGGCCTATGTAACGCACCCCGCGGTCTTTCAAGAGTTCGTCAATGACATCTTTCGTGATCTCCTCTATGTCTGTGTTGTGGTGTATCTCAATGACATTTTGATTTTTTCCCCAGATCCAGCGACTCATCAGAGACATGTCCGCCAAGTTTTGCTTTGATTAAGGGACAATCACCTATATGCCAAGCTGGAGAAGTGCGTGTTCGAGAGAAAGTCTTTACCCTTCCTGGGCTACATCATCTCCGATCAGGGTCTCAGAATGGATCCTGAAAAGGTAAAGGCTGTCTTGGAATGGCCACGCCCTCAAGGCTTAAGGGCCATACAGAGCTTCAAGGGATTCGCTAACTTCTACCGGCTGTTCATCCCCAACTTCTCCTCACTGACAGCTCCCATCTCTACTCTCACCAAAAAAGGCATGAGCACCAAGGTGTGGACTCCAGAAGCAGAGGCCGTGTTCAAGAGCTTAAAGAAGGCCTTCACATCAGCCTCAATCCCCCATCATCCTGATGTGTCTCTACAGTTTTCATTGGAGGTGGAAGCCTCCTCTGTTGGTGCTGGCGCACTTCTGTTCCAGAGAGGCTACTACTCTATACTTTTTTCTCCCGCAGAGCACAACTACTCGATTTGGGATCGGGAGTTACAGGCCATCAAGCTGGCTCTGCAGGAGTGGAGACACCTACTAGAGGGTGCAGCTCATCCAATCCTGGTATTCACGGATCACAAGAACCTCACCTATCTCCAGACGGCACAACGGCTGAACCCTCGTCAGGCCAGGTGGTCGCTATTCTTCGCTCGGTTCCAGTTTGAGCTCCACTATCGCCCTGCCGACAAGAGTGTGAGGGCCGATGCATTGTCTAGGTCGTTCGAGACAGAAGACACTGTGGATTCCCCAAAGAATATCATTGAACCTTCCTGCATCATCTCTGTCAACCCTCTGCAAGTTAGAGATATTCCCCCGGGGAGGACCTTTGTGCATCTGGCAGACAGAGGAAGAATCCTCCGCTAGGGACACAGTTCCAAGCTGGCAAGTCACGCGGGTGCCCATAAGAACCGATACCTAATTGCCCGTCAGTTCTGGAGGCCGACGCTGCCCAAAGACGTCACAGATTTTGTCTCCTCCTGCATGGTGTGCGCAGCAAATAAAGTTGCCCACTCCAGACCAGCTGGTCTGCTCCAACCACTGCCTGTGCCCGATGCCCCCTGGCAACATATTTCTATGGACTTTGTCCAAGACCTGCCTGCCTCTGCTGGATGCAGTACGGTCTGGGTGGTGGTGGATCGATTCTCCAAAATGGCTCATTTTGTTCCACTGACTTGTCTGCCCAGTTGTCTATTAAGAAACGAATTAGCATAAATCTAAAATTGTTCATAACTTGCTCAAAAATGATCGTTTTTTCAAAATAAAAACCACTGTTGTTATCTACATTACAGCGCCGATCAGATTATGTAGGAGATAGGGCACTTATAATCTGGTGACAGAGCCTCTTTAATAAAGATTTATAATTTAACGTGTTTATGGTAGTTGGGAAATAGGTTTTTTTTGCCGGTTGGCATCCAGTTGTTATGTATTTATAATGTGCCCACCAACTACCAGGGTCTCTCATTTGTTTTTGTGCATTAAATGCCGGGTTAATCACCCACTGTTCTAACCCTGTTCCTACTGTGGAACTTTTTACACACTAATTGTACATAAGTGATGGCAGGTTTTCTGTCCAAAAAACCTAATTCAGATAATCTATCTGCAGAAGTTGCCTATGTTTTCTCCACTGACAACATTCCTCTCCATCAATTTGACATTCAAATAGCTTTTAGGGACCTACAAAAAACATATAAAAAATATGTTAGATCCTGTTGGGATATAGCAAGTCTTGAAACATACATCCAACAGGAGATTGTATATAGAGGTCTACGTATTAATATAACCCCAAACTCTTATCTTGGTGATGCAGACTTCACAAAGGGTTGGGAAGAACTCTTGAGAGCCAATTCCCTGCCGATGCTTAACTATATTCTGGAACTTGAAAAAAGAGACTTTAACAAAACTACTAACCAACTAGAAAAATAAATTGGGGATATTCACGTGTTTAACTCCTTATATGAATTTAATAACTGTGAAATTAAATAGAAAAAAATATTGAGAAATATTCAAAAGAAAACATCGTAAATACATAAGAGACCGTCGAGATTTTGATGCAGGCCAAGCATACACCTATAAAACACGGTCATACCCTGCTCCTAAATGCACAACCATGTCTACAGATTTCTCTGAATCTGACATTTCAGGAACTGATGAATCTGGATTGTCTACTAATTCCAGATTAGGCACTAAACGTAAAATTAAGAATAATCTATACAGCTCTAAGAGAACTTCCACACAATCTAAGTAAATTGCATCATGCCAGACAAACTCCACTCAAGCACATCCCACTACCATCACCAACTCCTTATCCCCAGTCTCTCTTATATCTGTTTTTCCAAATATACCATCTACCCCTCGTACTGTAGGTACAAACTTAAGCCAGGATGGAGGGAGCATCAGATGTACCAGGAGTACTGTCAATACAACTACTGGATCTCTCAATACCTTTCCTTTTTAGTATTGAAACCTACTATGGGGTCTAAACCAATAACATCACAAAATACCTCCCATGATAACATCAGGAGAGATTAAATGCAGGATCTGTAATAGATCTTCTGTGCATTAAAGCCCGCATCATGAAATATTGCTACGTAGAGGCTTATCCTATACCCCTACTCCTCTGTTTGATGAGTTCACCTGGGTGATGGATGTCAACTAATATTTCAAAAGTAACACACATGATATGACATATATCCATAGGGTAGAAGCCAGCACTCTCAGATCTTGAGGATCTACTCTATTAAAATGAAGTTGGGGCTGTTAGAGATACTGGCCCTTTTTCTTCATTACGACCCAATTCAAAATTAACTCAACCATTCTCATAATATGCCAATATTGACATTTTTGTCAAGATGGTCAGTGCAGATTTGAAAAAACGTAAAACCGATAAAGTCAGAGCTTTGGTAAATCTTACTTAGACAGAGAGCCTAGCATTAGACGAACTATACAAAAATGAACAAATAATTTTGAAACCATCCGATAAGGGGGGTAACATTGTGGTCATGTACCGAGGGGACTATGCCCACCTGGTTCGTAGACTATTAGATGACACCACTACATATGTCATCCTTGGAAAAAATCCTACTGATTCCTTTCTGTTAGTGTTACTCCTTCTTCTTACTGAGGCTAAAACACAAAACATTATTACACAGGATGAATTTAAATGTATGTTCAATCCAAGTCCTACACTTGCCACTTTTTATGCCTTACCGAAAATCCACAAGGCCTCTTGCCCTGTCACAGGCAGGCCCATTGTGTCTGGGAATGACAGCCTCTGGATGAGATGCTCTCGTCCTTTGTCACATCTCTACCCTCTTTATTGTGGGATACCAAGGACACCATCACCAGGATTCAGGAGATCCATGTTACTCCCACCACCATGATTGCTAGTATCGATGTTGAGTCTTTGTACACAAACATTCAGCACAAATTTGGTCTTACTGCTGTCGAACACTTTTTGAGCACTAAAGGCACTCGATTTCACGCACACAACAAATTTGTGTTATCACTTCTTTGGTTTCTGTTAACACATAATTATTTCACTTTTGATCAGAAGTTTTATCACCAATTAAAAAGTACTGCTATGGGCACCGTTTGTGCACCCACTTATGCTAATTTATTTTTATGGTGGTGGAAAAACACTATTGTTTTCACTGAGAATTTCCTTTTTTTTCACGTCACATTCTTTTTTGGGGAGATATATTGATGATATTCTTATTCTGTGGGATGGGGACCTTACTTTATTTACTGATTTCAGGTCTATACTAAACTATAACTCTATTGGTATGGTATTTACTCATGAAATACATCACAAAGAACTTATTTTTCTGGATCTCAAGATTTCTCTGGACCCTGGTGGTGGTGTCCAGACTGATATTTCCAGTAAAACCACAGCTACAAATAGCTTTTTACATTGGGGAAGTTTCCATCCTCCTGCTCTAAAGAGGGGCATTCCAATAGGACAATACTTGAGAGCCAAGAGAAATTGCTCAGATGAGCAATTCTTTCAAATTGAATGTGACCGTCTTTTTTTATTTTTATTTCTTGCAGGTGGCTACCCGAAGAGATTTCTACACAGGGCATATGCCAGGGCCAGGGCAGCAGACAGAAAGGACCTTTTTATATGACCATAGTCGCAAAATCCTTCAGTTCGCCTCCGATGAAAGACAAAGTCGTAAATCCACTCGGTCCTCCCCTAGCATCAGATGTATTGAAACCTTTGATGCCTGTTCCTATCAGGTTACAAAGATTTTACAAAAATACTGGCCTATCCTTCGTGCTGACTCAGATCTCCATGATGCTATTTCTACAACCCCTAATATTACCTATCGAAGAGGTAAAAATCTGCACGATTACCTTGTGCATAGTTATTATTCTAAACCATCTACTGTATCAAAATGTTGGCTTAAATCACCAGTTATAGGTCTCATTCCTGTGGAAGATGTTCCTTTTGTCCATTTATGCCTACTGTTAAGAATTTCTGTAATCCCTCAGACGGTAGAATTTATAAGATCAGGCAATTTATTAACCGTCAAAGCAGTGGAGTTAGTAGCAAAATGTCCATGTCCAAAATTGTTCAGGAATTGAGGTGAAGAATTTCCAAGCATTTCAGTACTATAAACAAAAAGGAAGATTCTCCTCTATCTAGACACATTCGAGCCATACATGATGGTAACATGCACTCATTACAATTTTGGGGCATTATCCAGATTAAATTGGGCCCTAGAGGCGGTAATCTAGACTGCAAACTTCTACAAGAAGAGGCACTCTGGATTCACCGCCTGGGCACTCTTAGCCGTGTTGGGCTCAACAAAGTTTTCACTTTTGCAGCATTTCTTTAATACCCTTTCATATTTCTTATCACCTTGTAATTATATCCATATATATACTTTATATTTAGATATACACATATCAATTGATGTGTTCAGTTACTGAGATGGTTATAACCATAAATATGTTATCGACGTCTTCTCCTCACCTGCCTTTGCCTCCTTATGATGGTGATGGTTATGTTGAGCATCACCACTTTAGTACGTTATTGATGTCTTATACTATCTACGATTTGTTTTTCAACTGAATCTGAACAATATAATTATGTGCTCCCATGGGTGAACTTAGCCCCTCTGCTGCCTGAGGCGAACTATAAAAAGATGCCCACCCCCCAAAGTGCTGTTTAATGTATAGAAAAGATTTAAAGTTTCTAGTTACTGTATTACTTTAGTATCATAGATCAGCAACGCAGCATTATCACTGAAAATGGTTTAACACATCTTCTATGCCCCCTTTTTATTACCTAATTGACTTATGATTTTTAACTGAGTTCAGTAGCCCGGCGCGGACGGCATGATGCAGTGACGTCATCGTGCTTGGCGGTTGACGTCATCAGCGTGCTCCCGATCTCTTGTAGGCCTCAGGCCTAAAGCAAGGCTGTGGCCTACGAGCGCAAACGGCGGAGTAGGGAGCGAATGGCCGGGGGTTGGCTGACAAATTTTAGTCTTGGGGGCAAGCACACAGCCCTGGCCCAAGATTAGCGGCCCATTCTGGGTGCACTGGGCAATTGGCGAGTTTGCCCCCCTAACACCGCTACGGAAGAACTCTGCTACCTGTCAATGGAAAAATCATCCGCCAGGAGGAAAAACGTTTCTTGATGGCGGAGTACAAGAAAGCCTCACCTGGGAATTAGACTTTCTTGTACTTCGCCATGGGGAAACATTTTTCCCTCTGGTGGATGACTTTTCAGTTGATAGGTAGCAGAGTTACATGAAGGAGAATTATTTTTCCTTGAACTCTAGTTTATATTGTGGCAATTTTTTTTTATTTTTTATTTTTATACTGCTAACTTTTTTATGGGTAGGTTCCGCTGGACCGTTTCGACTATGCCGTAGATTCATTGGACTTCTTCAATCTATTTTTTTTTAAAAATGGTGAAGGAGGGTTGCATGGCGGAGTTTTGAGATCAATAATTGTTTTTTTTCTTATGTCTGGTTTTTTTAATACTTTATTATGGCCTTAGTAATGGCTGCTGTCTGATTGACAGCGTTCAATTACAAAGGCTGGGGCTTAGCATTAGCCAGTAACAAGGCTGTCACTAACCCCTATTATTGCCCCGGTTCCCACTGCCGCCAGGGATACCGGGAAGGGCCGAGTACGATCCAGTACCTGACCATCTGAAACGACGGTTAGGAAGCGGGGCGGCTGCAGGCTGATATTATCAGGCAGGGAAGGGCCAAAAAACGTGGCCATTCAACCCTGGTAATGCTGGGCTGCTGCTGCTTTATTGTATCTGGCTAGTTATGAAAAATAGGGGAACCCCATGTCATTTTTTAAAAATAAATAATTGAAAAAAAATTACGTGAGATCCCCTCTGTTTTTCACAACCAGCCAGATACAATAAAGCAGCAGCAGTCTAGCATTACCAGGGTGGGAAGAGCCACGGTTTTTGGCCCTTCCTAGCCTGATAGTACCAGCCTGCGGCCACCCCAGTACCCTTCACTTCAGATGGTCGGGTACTGGATCGTACCTGGCTCTTCCCAGTACTCCTGGTGGCGGTGGGTACTGGGGTAATAATAGGGGGTTAGTGCTAGCCTTTTTACTAGCTAACACTAAGCCCCTTCTTAGAAATGGATGCTCTCAATCAGACAGCTGCCATTACTTAGGCAGTAATGAAGTATTTAAAAACGGAGACATAAAAAATGTATTTTATTGAAATAACAACTCTTCCACACAATCCACTTTAACCATTTTATTAAAGAAAAAGAAAAAAAGCTTAAATCAGCGAAGTAGTCCAACGAATCTACGACATAGTCCAAATGGTCCAGCGGACCCTGTAAAACAAAAATTATCAGTATGAAAAATAAAAATAAAGATGGCTGCCCTAACAGAAGTACAAACATATGAATAAAGAAGTTAATTTAGGGAACATATTAAAATAATTAGAAAAAATAGGCCCATAAAGTAAAACATATAAAATAAAAAACAACAAAAAATTTCTAACACCTTTCCTTTAGGCCCCATGCACACGACAGTAAAAACGCCCGTAATTACGGGCCCATAGACTTCTATTGGCCACGGGTACCTTCCCGTTTGCTTACGGGAAGGTGCCCGGGCCGTTGAAAAATATAGATCATGTCCTATTTCAGGCCGTAATTATGGCACGGGCAGGCCCATAGAAGTCTATGGGGCTCCCGTAATTACGGGTGGTTACGTGTGTGTACCCGTAATTATGGGAGCATTGCTAGGCGATGTCAGGGGATAGTCACTGTCAAGGGTGCTGAAAGAGTTAAACGATCGGTGCAGGATATAGAGAAGGGGCTGCACTGATCGGCAGTAACTCTTTCAGCAGCCTGGACAGTGACTGCCGCTAGACAGTGAGTAAAAACCCACAGCAAAAAAAGTTCATACTTACCCAGAACGCCCTGCTTCTTCCTCCTGTCCGGCCTCCTGGGATAACGTTTCAACCCATGTGACCGCTGCAGAGGTCACATGGACTGCCGCGTCATCCAGGGAGGTCAGACTGGATGACAAAAGAGGGATGCGTCACCAAGACAACGGCCGGGGTACATATGAACTTCTTTTTCTTTCTATCGCTGCGTTCTGCTGCGGAAACTCTGCCCGAAAGGGCTGCCCCTTCTCTCTATCCAGCACTGATAGAGAGAAGAGACTGCCGATGAGAGCTGGATAGAGAGAAGAGGCTGGCGACCAGTACTGAATAGAGAGAAGGGGCTGCCGATTAGTGCAGTGCAATATAGTAGAGAAAACGGGTCCGTAAATACTGGTGGAATACGGGAGACAAAGGACCCGTATTTATGCAAGTATTTACGGGAGGGAAAAAATACGGTCGTATGCATGGGGCCTTAAAGAGAACCTTTCACCTGCCCATACGTGTGCAGCATGTAATGGGCAGGGCTGCACAAATTCTGGGGCACTTTAAAAAAATTTCCTATCCTCCTTCATTACTTAGATATCGGTGCTGTAATGTTTGGCCCCTGATATTTAAATAATTTATTTAAATAATAAAGTGGTTAGCGCTGTTGCCTTGGGGTTCAAATCCAACCAAGGACAACCTTTGTATGTTCTCCCTGTCTTTGCGTGGGTTTCCTCCAGGTACTCCGGTTTCCTCCCACACTCCAAAAACATACCAATAGAGAATTTAGATTGTGAGCCACAATGGGGACAGTAAAAGAGGACCTCTGTACAGCACTGCGTAATATGTTGGCGCTATATAAGTAATTTAAATAAATAAAAATAATAATTGGCAAGGGGGTGTGTAACATCGCTGTGACAATGTCCAATCAGCTACGGACAGTGTCACCGCAAGAGCTGGAGAGAGGAGAGCATGTGCGCGCGAGCGCACAGCTCCGCCACCACTACGGAACAGAAGAGGAGGAGAAGAAGAGTGTGAATCCTTCTTCTGCTCCATGTCTTCGGAGCTGTGCGCGCTCGCATGCTCTCACTCTTCTCAGCTCTCGGCAGACAAGGACGACAAGTCTGATCTCTCGTGAGAGATCACACAGTCTTGTACGTGCCTGCCGAGAGCTGAAGAGCGCACACGCTCTCCTCCCTCCTGCTCTTGCTGTTGACACTGTCCGTATGTAAAGGATCTGCCAGGCACAGCTTCAGGGTTAACTCCCATAGGTAATCAGTCTACACCTGAATCTACGTCTCTGAGACTGACTCCATCTTCCACCACTCAGGATGGCAGGCTTAGGAGTGGGAGAGCCTATCACAGCCTGGCCAGACGGAGCTAGCTCCCGCCCTCTGTCTATTTATACCTGCCTTTTCTGTTCCTCCTTGCTTGTGATTCTTTCCGTGTGGTTTCCTGGCCCAGCTACAGCTCCTAACTATTTGTTCCTGCTCCATACTGACCCTGGCTTACTGACTACTCTTCTGCTCTGCGTTTGGTACCTCGTGCTCTCCTGGTTTGACTCGGCTCGTTCACCACTCTGGTTGCTCACGGTGTTGCCGTGGGCAACTGCCCCTTTCCCTTTGCTTTGTATTCCCTTGTATGTTTGTCTCGTGCACTTACTGAGCGTAGGGACCGCCGTCCAGTTGTACCCCGTCGCCTAGGGCGGGTCGTTGCAAGTAGGCAGGGACAGAGTGGCGGGTAGATTAGGGCTCACTTGTTCGTTTCCCTACCCCCGTCATTACACCGTAGCTGATTGGACAGTGTCACAGCGATGTTATGCGCCCCCTTGCCAATTACCGCCCCATTGACAGTTCATGGGGTTATTTAAATATCGGGTGCCAAATATTATGGTACCGATATCTAAATAAGGAAAAAGGGTAAGAAAAAAATTTAAAGTGCCCCAGAGTTTTTGCAGCCCTGCCCGTTACATGCTGCACTCAAATGCACATCTATGGGCAGGTGAAAGGTACTCTTTAAAGTGTAACAACTTTTTAAAAAACTTTTGACTTGTCAGAAGTTTTGATCAGTGGGGTCCGAACACTGAGACACCCCGCTAGCTAAAACAAAGCAGCAGAAGTGCTCAGGTGAGCGGTGTGCCGCTTTAATTCTGTTTGGCTTTCCTTGGAGCAGTATATAGGCTTAATAGAAAGTCTATGAGTCCGTACACCGCTCACTCGGCTGAAAGCCGATCATAAATGAAGCGGCACAGCGCTCACCCGAGCACTTCTGCTGCTTAATTTTAGCGAACGTTGGGGGTCTCAGTGTTTGGTCCCCCACCGATGAAAACTTCTGACATGTCACTATGACATGATAAAAGTTTAGTTACAGTTTAAAGGCTATGTTCACCTATATATAAGATATCTATCAATTCGATTGGTGCAAATTTTAATGGCTTTTTATCTAAAATTATTGTTACTTTTTGAGATACAGCTGCTTTGTATCCTGCATACAGAACAGCTGTATATAGCGCTAAGACCTGAATCCATTAGGTCGCCTATTATCGATCGCATCTAAGTTATGAACTTAGATGTGATCGGTAACCGCTCGATCCTGCAGGACCCGCTGACACTGAATCCGTCAGTCCCGCTGACCTGACGGATTCAAGATTCAGCGCTATATACAGCTGCTCTGTATACAGGATACAAAGCAGCTGTATCTCAAAAAGTAAATATAATTTTTAATAAAAAGTTATTAGAAAGTTGCACCAATCACACTAATAACACCAATCACAGTATAATAACTACTAAGGGCGCTATGGGGGGATTATACTGCAAGGATGGTACTGACTCTGACTGCTGTGGGGGAGTGCTGCGCTCAGCTTCCTGCCCCCACTAATTTAAGTGATGGGGGGTTGTCTGAGCATCTTACTAACAGCTGAGGGCTCTATGGGGCTGAATAATCCCCCCCCATAGAGCCCTCACTAATTACTATACTGCAAGGTGGGGGTCTGGGCGTCTAACTGACTGCTAAGGGCTCTAAAGGGGCGGAGTCCTCAGCAGTCAGTCAGACGCTCAGACCCCGCTAACCTTGCAGTATGGTAGCTAGTGAGAACTCTATGGGGAAGATTATTCCCCCCAATAGAGCCGTCGGCTGTCAGTAAGATGCTCAGACTGCCCCTTGTAGAATCCCCTGCCCTTCAGTGTCGACCGATCACTTTTGAATTAGCGGGGGTAGGCTTATGGGGAAGGATTATACAGCGCTCAGCTTCCTGCCCCTACTAATTTAAAAGGGGTCAGCCAACACTGGGGGATCGGGAGTATACTGCAAGGGTGTTTTACTGACAGCAGAGGGCTCTATAGGGGGGGATTATCCCCCCATAGAGCCCTCACTAGTTACTATACTGTAAGGTTAGGGGGGTCTGAGCATCTGACTGACTGCTCTAATGGGAGGGGCAGAATCCCCCCTATAGAGGCCTCTGCAGTAAGTCAGACGCTCAGACCACCCCAATCCTTCCATTATAGTGATGTGAGGGCTCTATGGGGTGGATTATTCCACCCCCATAGAGCCCTTGGCTGTCAGTAAAATGCAGACCGAGTTAAGGCAGGAGCGTACCTCGTGCATTTCGTCACTTCGTCTCTTTGCTCGACCGCTCATCCTGCAGACCTACTCCTCTCTGGCGGCACGTGCTGCGTACAGCGTCAGAGAGGAGGAGGAGTGTTACAGACATGCCCATCATGTGGCACATCTGCTAAGTCTGCATACCCCCTCCCCCTGGTCCAGTCCATCCCTGGCTGAAAATGCTGCCCCCCATTTTTGGGTAGTTGGCGCCGCCTGAGATTGTCGGCTCACCTCGCCTCATGGCAGGTGCGGCAATGTGGGCTACTGACAATTCATTCCAGAGATGGCAGTTGGAGATGGAATTGCAGTTGCAGGGATGAGTAACTCTCCCCAGTTGCCAAAAATCTGAAAGGAAAGAAAAATAGTATTAACAAACAACTTGCACCAGCCTAACTTTAACATTAACCCCTTCATGACTGCCATACGGCTATATATGTTCCAACTGCCGATGCCCCATGCAGTTGCCATATGTAAAAACGTTGACAGCCTTGAAGGGGTTTAATGAGTGCAGTGCTGCTTCAGTGCTAGCAGCGCTGCATTCTCATGCCTGCGGGGGCTTAAAGAGCCCCGGACTACACCCCCACCGTAGATAGTGCTACCTAAGCTCCCTCTAGGAGCGGAATCCCTGGCCAGTTCTCTGGCTGAGGATTCCCCTCCTAGAGGGAAGCCCTGCTGTCTCTCCATACCCGCTGTAACTAGTGCCCCCCTGTAGACCGCAACCCGCCCCTGTAGATAGCACCACCTAAACTCCCACTGCCAGATCGCTCTGTGCCGGGGATTCCGCTACTGGAGAAGCCCGTGGCGTCACTATCCATATATGGACAGTGATGTCAAAGGCTCTCTCTAGGAGTGGAATCCCTGGTGTCAGATCGCTGTGTGCTGGGGATTCCGCTTCTAGAGATTTCCCCTAACGTCACTGTCCATTTGGACAGTGACATCAGAGGCTCTCTCTAGGAGTGTAATCCCCGGCCGACACTCTGACCAGGGATTCTGCTACTGGATAAGCCCCTGGCGTGACTATCCATATATGGACAGTGACGTTGGCGTCTCTCTCTGGGAGCGGAATCCCCAGTGTCAGATCGCTCTATGCTGGGGATTCCGCTACTTGAGAAGCCGCTGGCGTCACTATCCATATATGAAAAGTGACATCAGGGGCTACTCCTGGAGCGGAATCCCCGGCCATATCGCTACCGACGCTGAGGCAGGGGATTTCGCTTTTAGACTTTGCCCCTAACGTCACTGTCCATATATAGACAGAGAAATCAGGGGCTCCCTCTAGGAGCGGAATCCCCAGCCGGATGGGTTCTGCTCCTACAGGGAGCTAGAGTGGTGCTATTTGTGGCACTATCTCCATGGGGGGGGGTGCTATCCACAGGGGGTGGTGCTATCTGCAGTAGGTGGAACTATCTACAGGGGGTGTGGTGCTGTCTGCACGGGGTCCTATATACAGGGGGTGTGCCACTATTTACATGGGCACTGTGGCATTATATGGGCACTACCTACAGGGGACACTTTGGCGCTATCTACATGGGCACTGTGTGTGGCACTATCTACAGTGGGAACTGTGGCTCTATGTTTGGCACTGTTGCACTATTTACAGTAGGCACTATCTATGTGGGTACTGACACTATACAGTGGGCAATGTGGCACTATCTACAGTGGTATTGCGTTGCTATCTTTATGGGCACTGTGGTGTTTTCAGGTGGCTGCGACAAAAAAAACCCTAACGAATAATATTCATCAATTTTTTTAACGTCGGTGAAAAACGGTCAGATGGTTGGGAAATGGATTCAAATTTTGAGACATTGATTCAAAACTGATAGTTGATCCGTTTTAACTGTTTTTTTCTTTCCGTCGTGTGAATATAGTCTTACAGCTCTCTTATCTGCTCACAGTGATCCAGAGTGACAATGTATTTATGTATGTATATATATATATATATATATATATATATATATACATACATACATACATACATACATACAATATAGAGAAGTATATATTTAAAAAAAAAACACAAAAAACTGTGTTTTTCAAATTTTTTGTGATTTGTAAACATGGAATTAATTAAACTAATCTAGAAGATGAAAGCCTTGTAAGTCTTGTAAAAAACAAAGTAAAAATAGTTGTGATATTCAAAGCAGTTGCAAAGATATTATTGTTTAAAGAAGTTCATATCAGAAATGGAAAATTTAACCTGGACACAGGGGAATCAATGACCCTTGGTCATGAAAGGGTTAATATTAGAAATACATACATAAATAAATTTGTTGTTCAACAACACCATACTGGTAAAGTTAAACCTAGTTACTCGCTGCAATGTGATCAGTAGCCTCTCTACAGGACTAATGGCCCTCCGCATCATTGTATCCTTCCTGCGTAGGTGTTCTGACTGCAGATCTGTGATATTGTCAAAGGACCGCCATTGGCATGCAATCAAACTCTAAAAATGTCTCCGAAATCTGTTGAAAACTATACATTAATATATACGCACAGAGCCAAATTTACACATAAATTTATTTTTTTGAAAAAAAGGTTGGGCATTCAAACAAATAATTTAAACCGCATAGCGTGTGCAACATGCATACATGATTAAAACATGTTTGATTTTTTTAAATTTAAAAACAAAGTGCCATGTTTTTTTGGCACAAAATTTATAATAAAATGTTATTCGTGATTCAACATGATTTTTGTAATAAACTAGCAAACAATTTAACGTTAATTTAATACACATTTGCAGTTTTAAACTAATACACTGTCTGATGCAACAATTTCAGACTGATGCAAGACACATTATATGAGAACTTAACCCACTATAAGCTGCATAAACAAAATGTTATTTAACCTTTATCTGCTCCACTCAGTAACTATACGTCATTGCGGGAGGTTACTTCCCGCACGAGGACGTATAGTTACTCCAGGAACGGAGTCATTTCCGGTGCTCACTCTCGGCGACAGTGTGCCCCGGGAACTCGGAGGTCAGCTGTCTCCGACAGCTGACACTCCACTCTTGCCGGCCAGCGGTCCTTTGTCGCTGATTTGGGCAATTAACCCCTTAAATGCGGCAATCGGTTGCGAACGCCGCATTTTAGAGGTTTCTATAACATTGGCAGAACCCGCTCTGAAATCGCGCGCTTTGCCAATGGTTGGCATTGCAACCACAAAATGGCCTCCGTGTCTGTCATGGACGGAAGCCTATTAGGACCAGCCTCCTGCTGGTTCTGATAGGCTTCCTGTCACAGTGACAGGAAGTCACTGTGTCGTTCCCAATGCACACGGTCAGCGACACTGTGCATTGGGAACCTGGAGGTCAGCTGTGCCTGACAGCTGACACTCTAGTGTTGCCGATCAGTGGCTCATCGCCGCTGAATTCTGCAATTAACCCCTTAAATGTGACGATCGATTGTGTTCACCGCATTTAGAGGGTTTGTAGCACATCGGCAGCCCCCATGGAATCGTGGGGGTTGCCATGGCAACCGGAGGCCAGACGATGGCCTCCGGGTCTGCCATGTATTGAAGCCTATGAGGACCAGCCTCTGGCTGGTCCTCATAGGCTTGCTGTCAGAGTGGCTGTGACATCACACTGACAGTTGGAATACATTACACTACTAGGTAGTGTAATGTATTCTAGCACAGATCAGTGCTGCAGGTCAAAAAAGAAAGTGTAAAAAGTAAAAAACAAAAGTAAAAAAAGTTTATAAAATTGTATTATAAAAGCGTAAAAATAAGTTGGTTTTTTTCCTATAATAAGTATTTTATTATAGGGAAAAAATGAAAACTTTAAGAAAATTACACATATTTGGTATCGTTCGTAATGACCCAAACTATCAAACTCTAATGTTATCTTTCCCGCACGATGAACACCGCAAAAAAATAAACGAAAAACTATGCCAGCATCGCTATTTTTTGGTCACCAGCCCTCCCAAGATATAGGTTAAAAAGTGATCAAAAAGTTGAATGTACCCCAAAATAGTACCAATAAAAACTAACACCCGTCCTGCAAAAAACAACTTACACCGCTTTTTTGACTGAAAAATAAAAAAGTTATGGCTCTCAGAATATGGTGCCACAAAAAATAAATAATTTTATAAAAATGTGATTTTATTGTGCAAACGCTGCAAAACATAATAAAACCTATGTACATATGGTATTGCCGTAATAGTACCAACTTTCAGAATAAAGTAAAATGTAATTTATTGTGCATGTTGATGGCCGTAAGAAATAAAGAATTGAAAACGCCAAATCGCTGTTTTTTTGGTCACCTTAGCCCTAAAACAAATGTAATAAAAAGTAATCAAGAAGTTGTATGTACATAAAATGGTACCAATAAAAGCTACAGCTCGTCCCGCCAAAAATAAGCCCTCACACCGATTAATCGACCAAAAAATAAAAAAGTTATGCCTCTCAGAATGTGATAATAAAAAACAATATTTTATTTTTAACAAATAGTCTTTTCTTTGTAAAAGTAGTAAAATATAAAAAAAAAACTATATAAATTTGATATCACCGTAATCGTATTGAGATGCAGAATAAAATTAAGTTGTCGTTTTTACAGCATGGTAAAAGACGTAAAAACAAAAGCTCAAAAACTATGGAGGAATCACCGTTTTTTACAATTTCAGCCCGCATATAATTTTTTTCAGTTTCCCAGTACATTATATGGTACTTTAAATGGTGTCAATATAAACTATAACTCCTCCCACAAAAAAATAAGCCCTCACACCACTATATTAACGGAAAAATTAAAACGTTATGGCTCTTGAAAGGTGGGGAGTAAAAAAAGAAAATGAAAAAGGAAAAAAAGATCAGTCCTGAAAGGGTTAATTATTTTCTAATAAAAAAACATTTATGACCACATATGGGGTATTTCTGTACTCAGGAGAAATTGCTTTTAACCGCTTCCCGACCGCCCACTGTATATTCACGTCGGCACTTGCTGGGCTCTGTGCAGTGCCGACGTGAATTCACGGTGGGTGTTAAAAGCGCGATCCGGGTGTCTCAGAGTAGCGCTGACACCCGGATCGCGCTGTTATCACCTACCTCTGTTCCCGGAGATATGATCGGGACCTGATTAGTTCAGGTCCCGGTCATGTGATTGCAGGGAAAGTGTGTTGTAGCAACGAACTGGAAAGTTTGTTGCTATAACAAACTGGAAAGTTTGTTGCTACAACAAACTTTCCCGGGGACCGATTGCTGGTGCTGCAGTCGGTTACAAGGCAGAACCGGGGGCCATATAACAGCCCCCGGGTCTGCCATGCACAGCAGCCTATGAGAACCAGCCAGATGCTGGTTCTCATAAGCTTCCTGTCAGTGTGACTCTCAGCGTCACACTGACAGTATATAATACGTTACACTACCTAGGTAGTGTAATGTATTATAGCAGCGATCAGTGCTGCCAGGCTTCAAGTAAAACAAGGGGCGCACACAGTGACCATCGGGACTCAGCCAAGGATTCTTTATGGGTAAGACTATATCAGTAATTGCTCACATAGGGTCTTGCTTAGACCCATTACTCCTTTCATCTGATGCTTGTTCTTAGGACCATTCATGTCCTCTAAACAGCATCAACGTATACAAATAGACCTGACTAGTTTATGCTATACTGATGTTAGCTTTACTCTGAACCCACACTTTAAAGGTTCTACCAGTGGCGTAGCTATAGGGGTCGCAGCGGTCGCACTTGCGACCGGGCCCGTAAGCCAGGGGGGCCCGCAGGGCCACACTAACGCTGACTGCAGGGCCGGGCTGCCTATCTGGCAAATGCCAGATGCCGGTGTATGTAGTGTGCTGCTGCTGCTGCCCGTGCACCTCTTTATCCCCAGCGGCGGGCCCTGTAGTGTGACACATTTCCCCTCCATGAGCAGCTCACAGCCCACTTGCTGGACGCTATACTACGCAGCCTGCTGCAGTCCAGCCAATTAGTGTGGGTCATACTGATTGGCTGGGCTGCACTAGGCTGTGTACTACAGCGGCCAGCATGTAGACTGTGCACTGTATAGGGTGGAATTGTCGTGGTCCTAGCAGCAGCAGGAGGTGCCTCATGAGTCGTGGTGGACTTAACTTTTCAACCCCCCCTCCCCCGGTCCCATCATATTGCATCATGGCTCGCTGAGCAGAGAAATAGTCAGACTCCAAGGTAAGAGCCAGGCAGCACTGCAGCAGCTTATGAGAAAAAAGTGTCCCCAGTACTTTGCAAAGAAACTACTGTCTGTTATGCCCTTCCCCTGCATGGGGAACTATAACTCCAAGCATGCCATGATACCTGTAGGTTTTCAGGACCTGCTGTGAGTTGTAGTTCTCCTCACCAATTGTATTCAACAAGTATTTTATTACTTTCTTAAGGCTATGTTCACACGGGGTATTTTGCCAAGTTTTTTGACGCGGAAACCGCGTCGCAAAACTCTGCAAAAACGGCCCGAGAACGCCTCGCGGGAAAAAGAAGCGACATGCCCTATCTTCGGGCGCTTCCGCCTCTGACCTCCCATTGACTTCAATGGGAGGCAGGAGAAAGCGTATTTCTCGCTGTTTTATGCCCGCGGCGCTCAATGGCCGCGGGCGAAAAACGGCGCGATAATTGCCGCGAAAATCGGCGTGCAGGGAGAGGAATATCTGCCTCAAAGTTCCAAACAGAATTTTGAGGCAGATATTCCTCCCCCAAAATACTCCGTGTGAACATAGCCTAAAGAGGTATTCCTATTTACAGTATATGCCATAAGTACCACCTATGGGATCCTCACCCATCAGCAGACCCCTGTCCGCCAATTCCTGCCCGCCGTAATCTCCATATACTTCAGTGGAGATATGGCTGCACGCAAGCGCAACCACCTCCCTATTGAAGTGTATGAAGAATTCTGCTGATAGGTGAGGATCACATAGGTGAGACCAGCACTTTTTAGGCATTTATGGCATATATCCTATGCATATTCCATAAATGCCCAAGATAAGAATACCCCTTTAACCCCTTAACGATGAACAATATCCGTCACAAGCCGGTGCAAGTTCCAGCATCGTGACTGATATATTAGTCTCTCGGATCTCGTGGGTACTGCCAGTGTACCTATAAGACTAGACACAGCCTGGCTCCTGCCGAAATTGTAGAGAACAATTCTGGCAGTTTAACCCCTTAAAGTGTGAAAAAAATACACATAAGGTATCGCCATGATCATAACTCGAACAATAAAGTTAACACATTAATTAAACCGCCAGGTGAATGGCCGACAAAAACACTTGAAAAAAACAACAGCAAAAATGCTTTTTCTTTTTATTTCCCCCCCCCCCCAATAGAATAAAATAAAAGTTGATCAATAAGTTCCACGTGCCGCAAAATAGTACCAATGCAAACTACACTATGTCGTGCAAAAAACAAGACCACATATGGCTATATAGGCGGAAAAATAAAAAAGGTGAGGGCTCTTGGAATGTGGCGATGCAAAAACAAAATCTTTAAAAAAAAAAAAAAAAAAAGTATTATTATTGTGCAAATGTAGGGAAAATTAAGAAACTATACTTATTTGGTATCGCCGCTTTCGTACTGAAAAATCCGCAGGATAATACAGTAGTAGCAGAGTGGATGAGATATAATCACATCTCCTCCACACGCACCTTAAATGACGAGCGGTACGATTTTTAATCCGCAACATGTCAATTGAATTTTTTTTTTTACGGGTTTTCTCCATTGAAATCAATGGGAATGTAAAACCCGCAACAAATAGCAGGTGTTTTTTTGTGGTGGAAAAGCAGCGATTCAACTCTGAAAAAAAAACAAAACTTATACTTATCCAGAATTCTGTGTTTCTTCATCCAGGCTGGCCTCCTTGGATATCCAATGTGACCGTTACAGCCAATCAGAGGCTGCACCGGTCATATGGGATAAAACGTCGTCCCAGGCAACTAGCATGCAGGACAGCAGAGGGATGCGTCGCCATGGCTATGTAAAAGTATCACATTTTTATGTTTAATTTTCCGCAGCGGACTTTCCGGCCGAAAAACAGCACCACAATTTGGTGCGGTTTTTCGTCCAGAATTCCCTGCGCCACAGCGTTTCCGCCCTGTGTGAACATAGCCTAACTCTGTAGAAGCACTGCGGGTAGCTACAGAATAGGAAGTGTGTGCGCAAAAACGAGTCATGACTGGAACTTGGAAGAAGTCGAGAAGAGAAGTCACATGTAAGTCATTGGATGTAACTGTACTATTCTCACTATTCACTGTAGAACTGGTATTTGACACTTATTGGGAGCTGCATTATTTAGGGGTATGGGGGGTGGGCGGTACAAAGTATATGTCTTTGACTTTGTGCCCATGATCTTTTCTGACCGTTACAACGCCTCTGGCTGCTAATGCTGCATCAATGGTTCACTTAAGAAACCCAGCGATGCAGCTGTAAGTTATAGGTGGGCCACAGACATCGGCCATAAAGTGAAGTTGCGGGGGGGGGGGGCCCAAGTTGAATTTTTGCACCAGGGCCCATGAGCCTTTAGCTACGCCCCTGGGTTCTACTATACTTACCTTGGCTCTCCTGATCTGTCTCTGTCATCTTGTGATTGAGTTTCTCCTATTGTTATGCCTTTTTAAATGTTTCTTATTGTGTATATTTAAATAAAGTTTTGTATTGATATCTTTCGACTATATACTGGCTATAGACTCTGTTTCTTCTAAGTATTAATTCAAGTAAAACAAGTAAAAAGTAAAAAATAAAGTCATAAAAAAGTTTTATAAAAGTGTAAAAACAAGTTATAAAAGTTACAAAAAAAATAATGCTTTTTTTCCTATAAGTCTTTTATTATAGGAAAAAAATGAAAATGTTAAAAAAAGTACACATATTTGGTATTACCGCGTTCGTAACGACCCAAACTATAAAACTATAATATTATTTTTCCCGCACGGTGAACACCGCAAAAAAAATAATTAAAAAACTATGTCAGAATCACTTTTTTTTGGTCATCAACCCTCCCAAAATATAGAATAAAAAGTGATCAAAAAGTCGCATGTACCCCAAAATAGTACCAATAAAAACTACAACCCGTCCCGCAAAAAACAAGCCCTTACACCGCATTTTTGACGGAAAAATATAAAATTATGGCTCTCAGAATATGGTGACACAGAAAATAAATAATTTTATCAAAGTGATTTTATTGCGCAATCGCCACAAAACATAAAAAACCTATATACATATGGTATCGCCGTAATCGTACCGACCCGCAGAATAAAGTAAAATGTCATTTATACCGCACGGTGAATACTGTAAAAAAAAAAAAAAATACAAAAAACATTGTCAGAATTTATGTTTCTTTGTCACTTTGCTTCCAAAAAAATCTAATAAAAAGTGATAAAAAAAATCACATGTACCCTAAAATGATACTAATGAAAAGTACAGATTGTCCCGCAACAAATAAGCCCTCACATGGCTCCGTTGGAGAAAAAATAAAAAAGTTCTGGCTCTCAGAATATGGCGATGCAAAATGTGCAGAGTGTTCCAAAAGCGGATAGGATCAGGCGCCATTTATCAGTGTGACACCGGCAAAATCTGCGCTCCAAAAGCCAAATGGTGTTCCCTCCCTTCTGAGCCCCACAGTGTGCCCAAACACCAGCTTACGTCCACATAAATGACATTTTATATCCGGGAGAACCCGCTCAACATTGTATGAGGTATTTGTCTTCAGTGGCACAAACTGGGCACAATATATTGTGCATTAAAATGGCATATCAGTGGAAAATTTAAATTTTCACTTTGCACCATCCGCTGCGCATTAACGCCTTGGCGCACCACGACTTAATAGAATGTCGTGGTGCGAGGGGTTATATATGGAGCGGGCTCACGCTCCATATTCTGCAGCTGTCAGCTGTGTATTACAGCTGACACCCGGGACTAACGGACAGGAACAGCGATCGCGCTGTTACAGGAGCCTGTAAAATGATATTATACTGCAATACATTAGTACTGCAGTGTATTGTACCAGCGACCTAATGATCACTCGTTCCAGTCCCCTAAAGGGACTTTTGGGAGGTTTCCACTGTTTTGGTACCTCAGGGGCTTTGCATATGCGACATGACACCCGAAAACCAGTCCAGCTAAATTTGAGCTCCAAAAGCCAAATATTGTTCCTTCCCTCCTGAGTCCTGCCGTGGGTCCAAACAGCAGTTTATTACCACATATGGCGTATTGCTGTAATCAGGACAAATTGCTTTACAAATTTTGGGGTAATTTTTCTCCTTTATTCATTGTAAAAATTAAACATCTCTATGTTTTTTCAGAAAAAAGTAGATTTTCATTTTCACGGCCTAATTCCACTAAATTCAGCAAAAAAACTGGGGTCAAAATGCTAACTATACCCCTAGAACAATTCCTTGAGGGGTGTAGTCTTCAAAATGGGGTCCGTTTTGAGGGGATTCCACTGTTTTGCTTACTCCAGGGCGTTGCAAACGCGACATGGCACTGAAAACCAATCCAGCAAAATCTGCGCTTCAAAATTCAAATGGCGCTCCTTCCCTTCTGAGCTCTGCTGTGGGTCCAAACAGCAGTTTAGTACCACATATGGGGTATTGGCGTAATCGGGAGAAGTAGCTTTACAAGTTCTGGGGTGCTTTTTAATCTTTATTCCTTGCAAAGATTATTTTTTTTAAATATTTTTTCAGAAAAAAAGGAGATTTTCACTTTCACAGACAAACTCCAATAAATATAGCAGAAGACCTGTGGGGTCAAGATGCTAACTATACCCCTAGATAAATTCCTTGAGGTGTGTAGTTTCCAAAACCGTCTCACTTTTGGGGGATTTCCACTGTTTTGGTACCACAAGACCTCTTCAAACCTGACATGGTGCCTAAAATATATTCTAAAAAAAGGAGGCCCCAAAATCCACTAGGTGCTCCTTTGCTTCTGAGGCCTGTGTTTCAGTCCATTATCACACTAGAGCCACGTGTGGGATATTTCTAAAAACTGCAGAATCTGGGCAATAAATATTGAGTTGCATTTCTCGGGTAAAACCTTCTGTGTTACAGAATTTTTTTTATTACAAATGAATTTCAGCAAAAAAAATAAAATGTGTAAATTTCACCTCTACTTTGCTTTAATTCCTGTGATGCGCCTAATGGGTTAAGAAACTTTCTGAATGCTATTTTTAATACTTTGAGGGGTGCAGTTTTTAATATGCTGTGATTTATGGGGTCTATCTAGTACATAAGGCCCTCAAAGCCACTTCAGAACTGAACTGGTCCCTGTAAAAATAGCCTTTTGACATTTTCTTGAAAATGTGAGAAATTGCTGCTAAAGTTCTAAACGTTGTAACGTCCTAGAAAAATAAAATAATGTTCAAAAAACTATGCAAATATAAAGTAGACATATGGAATATATAAAATAGTAACAATTTTGTGTGGTATTACTATCTGTTTTACAAGCAGATACATTTAAAATGAGAAAAATCATAATTTTTGCAAATTTTCTCTACATTTTGGTGTTTTTCACAAATAAGCAATGCATTTATTGACCAAATTTTTCCACTAACATAAAGTACAATATGTCACGAGAAAACAATCTCAGAATCGCTTGGATAGGCAAAAGTATTCCAGAGTTATTAACACATAAATTGACACATGTCAGATTTGAGAAAATGGGGCTGGTCATGAAGGTCAAAATGAGCTCGGTCTTGAAAGGGCTAAAATGTTAGGGTGCTTTTTCTCTTGTATCCCTTGTAAAAATTAAAAAATTAAACATTTTAGTGGACACAAATGTTGATATTAATTTTGACGGCCTAATTCCACTAAATTCTACAAAAAACCTGTGGGGTGTAGTTTCCAAAATGTTGTCCCTTTTGGGGGGGGTTTCCACTGTCTTGGTCTCTACAGGGCGTTGCAAACACGACATGGCACCGAAAACCATTCCAGCAAAATCTGTGCTCCAAAATCCAAAAGGTGCTTCTTCCCTTCTGAGCACTGCCGTGGTTTTAAACATCAGTTTAAAACCACATATGGGGTATTGCCGTAATCGAGAGAAATTGCTTTACAAATGTTGTGGTGTTTTTTCTACTTTATTCCTTGTAAAAAGGAAAAAAATCTATGTTTTAGCGCAAAAAAAGTAGATTTTCATCTTCACAGACTAATTCCACTAAATTCTGCAAAATAACTAAAATGCTAACTATACGCCAAGAAAAACGCTTTGAGGGTGTAGTTTCCAAACTGGGGACACTTTTGGGTGGTTTTGACTGTTTAGCCACCACAAGACCTCTTCAAACCTGACATGGTGTCTAAAATATTCCTTAAAAAAAAAAGGAGACCTCAAAATCCACTAGGTGCTTTTTTGCTTCTCAAGCCAGTGCTTCAGTCCATTACCACACTAGGGCCACATGTGAGATATTTCTAAAAACTGCAGAATCTGGGCAATAAATATTGAGTTGCATTTCTTGGGTAAAACCTTAAAACGTATTACAACTGAATTTTGGCAAAAAAAAAATGAAATTTGGAAATTTCACCTATATTTTGCTTTTAATTTCTGTTCAAATACTTTCTGAATGCTGTTTTAAATACTTTTAGGGGTGCAGTTTTAGGGGTGATTTATAGGGACTTTCTAATATATAAGGCCCTGAAAGCCACTTCAGATTTGAACTGGTCCCTAAAAAAATTAGGCTTTTGACATTTTCTTTAAAATATGAGAAATTGCTGCTAAAGTTATAAGCCTTGTAACGTCCTAGAAAAATAAAAGGATGTTCAAAAAATGATGCAAACATAAAGTAAACATATGGGAAATATATAATAGAAAGTATTTTGTGTGGTATTACTATCTGTTTTACAAGTAGATACATTTACCTTTAGAAAAATGGAAATTTTTGCTAAATTTCTCTGAATCTTGATGTTTTTTACAAATAAGTATTGAATTTAATCAACCAAATTTTTTCACTAACATAAAGCACAATATGTCATGAGAAAACAATCTCAGAATCACTTGGATAGGTAAAAGGATTCTGAAGTTATTACCACATAAATTTACACATGTCATATTTGAAAAATCGGCTTCTTCCTGAAGTCCAAAACAGGCTCCGTCCTGAAGGGGTTAATAGTTCTATACTGGCCAAAAAGAAGTTGGTTTCCGCTAATGAAGAAAATGGTTCTAGATGAAAAATACACAGTGGAATGCAGTAGCAGCATAATGAGTGAGATTTAACAAATCTCATCGACGTGCGGTGTAAGATTTCCGTCCCGAAATTAACCTGTGGTGCGGTTTTTTTCATTCCGCAGCATGTCAATTCAAAACGCAGCAAAGTATACACCATTTTCTGCAGTAAAAACCTCAGGAAATGGTGCAGTTTTTCCACAGCGGAATGCTAGTTTCAACGGAAATGCTGCAGAAAATTTCTGCAGCAATTCCGTTACAAGCCCTAAAAATACTGTCTACTGGGCCCTGTATCTAATGCCCTCATGTGTAATGCTGTCTGCTGGGCCCTGTATCTAGTCCTATCTTATGTGATACTGTCTGCTGGGCCCTGTATCCAGGGCCGGACTGGGACTTTAAATCAGCCCTGGCATTTTAAAGCACACAGGTCAACCATCTCTCCATGCATGCTGTCCAGAGTCGGACTGGGGCACGTTGGGCTCACCCTTTAGACAACAAGTGAATGGGGCAGTCCGTAGTTCCTTGCACAGCCAGGTGGACGGGAGCATCGCTACAGGGGGGAAAACAGTAAAGTGGTCGCAGCGCTAAATCAGCGCAGCAGCCCCTTCATTCTCAGAATTAGTGGAGGTCCCATAGGTGTTAGATCATAAAGTGATGGCATATGTTTGAATATGCAATCACTTTTACAAAATGGGAATACCCCTTTAGGAACGTATTAATTGTTAAAGGAAATCTGTGTGTAAAAGTATAACTCCCAGCATGTCCTTTAGGTCTACAACTGTCAGGGCATGCTGTCAGTTATAGTTCCCCATGCTGGGAAAGGGGATGACAGGTAATTAAAGTAAATATATTCACAAATTACTAGTAGTAGGGGGGGGGGTGAGAGTTAGTGGACAAACTTTACTTTCGTACCACTGCTTCCTGGCCATGGCCTTAGGTTTTAGTATTTATGTCTTAAGCTGTGTGAGCTGAACCAGCTCATGCTGGGCTCGGACTCTGGAGCTGCAGGATAATAGGTGAGGGCCACTCACCATCTAAACCAAATCAATGCATGTTCTGTTTAGTATGATCAATGTCTGAACTGAGTTTTCGATGCTGTCTGAAGCACCATTTTCCTTCCATGCTCCCAAGATATTTCTTATATCTGTAAATCCCACAGAATTGGTGTATGAGAGCTGAATGTAATGTGCAGAATGTGTACACCAGTTACAGCTCTTACACAGGAACGGTCTGATTACCAGATTTGAAATACACGAGTAGCGCAAAAAGAGAACGGGGACCTGTTTAAGATAATACCAAAAAATTGTGTCAGGCAGTGTGAATGTAATACACATTTCACACATATATACACATTACACATATACAGCACGCACATATACACACCAAAACAAATTACACACACATATATATATATATATATATATATATATATACATTTGTGTGTATATATATATATATATATATATATACATACATACATACTATATATTACACACGTATACACATTAAGCACATATACACATAGCAAGCACATATACACACATATACACATTACACAGACTACACACCCATACAGTATGCGCATTACACACACATTCAAATTATACACACATACAACATATACACATTCTATACACATTAGGCCCCATTTACGTCACGTTTAGGGCTTCCGTCAGAGGTATGTCGGACCCCCGAGGTATACTTCTGACAAAAGGCCGAAACTTATCCCACTGTAAGGTACACATTGGTAAATGTCACCCGGGGACCGGCCATGGGAAAACCCCTGAATTCACTGTCTATATATGGTCAGTCACTTTAGGAGCAGTGCTGGAGTCCATGGGCAGAGCACTAGCTGATTATCTGCTAAGAAACTCCAGCTATAAGAAACATATATGGACAGTGACATCAGGAGCTTTCCCAGGGCAGAGCTACAGCTAGCGCTCTGCCACGGGACCCTGGCCATGGGAAAGCTCCTGATGACACTGCTATATATGCAGGGCTGGCTCCAGGTTTATGTGGGCCCTTGGGTAACACAGCCACCCCCTCTGGTAGTGCCACACAGCCACCCCCTCTGGTAGTGCCACACAGCCACCCCTCCTGGTAGTGCCACACAGCCATCCTCCCTGGTAGCACCACACAGCCACCTTCCCTGTAGGTAGTGACCATTGGGGTTCCCTCTAGGAGTAGAATCCCCAGCCAGAGCATTGCCGATGCTCTGGCTGGGGATTCCGCTTCAGTAGAAGCCGGTAACATCACTGTCCACATATGGACAGTGTTGTCAGGGGCAGCCCCAAAGCCATAGTCCCGGGCAGAGCACTACTAGCACTCTGCCTGGGACCAGGGGTGTAGCTAAAGGCTCATGGGCCGAGGTGCAAGAATTCAGATCGGGCCCTCCCAAACACCACCAGCACCAGACCCCTGAGCATGCCTATGCCCAGCTGCCTTGCCCGACAGACCCCATGAGTGACCCCACAGTATAATGCCCCCACAGCTACCCCCACAGTATAATGCCACCACACAGTATTATGCCCCCCATAGCTGCCCCCACACAGTATAAGGCGCCCATAGCTGACCACCAGAGTTTAATTCTCACCATAGCTGCCCCCACACAGTTTAATGCTCTCCATAGCTGACCACCACAGTATAATGCTCAGCATAGCTGCCCCCACACAGTGTAATACACTCCATAGCTGAACCCCACACAGTATAATGCCCCCGTAGCTGACCACCACAGTATAATGCCCCCAAAGCTGACCACCACAGTATAATGCCCCCATAGCTGACCACCGCTGGGATAATTGAGCCCTATGAACGCGTTTATCTTGTATGTTAGGATCTTTCCTAAAGTATAAAATAAACGTAGGGCAATAACGTGATGTGATTGGGGCCTTATGCAGATACATTAGACACACATACTGTATGCACATATATAAAGTATATACACTACTGTTCAAAAGTTTAGGGTCACTTAGAAATGTCCTTATTTTTGCAAGAAAAGCACAGTTTTTTTCAATGAAGATAACATTAAATTAATCAGAAATATACTCTATACATTGTTAATGTGCTAAATGACTATTCTAGCTGCAAACGTCTGGTTTTTAATGCAATATCTACATAGGTGTATAGAGGCCCATTTCCAGCAACCATCACTCCAGTGTTCTAATGGTACATTGTGTTTGCTAACTGTGTTAGAAGGCTAATGGATGATTAGAAAACACTTGAAAACCCTTGTGCAATTATGTTAGCACCGCTGTAAACAGTTTTGCTGTTTAGAGGAGTTATAAAACTGACCTTCCTTTGAGCTAATTGAGAATCTGGAGCATTACATTTGTGGGTTCGATTAAACTCTCAAAATGGCTAGAAAAAGAGAAACTTGACTGTCTATTCTTGTTCTTAGAAATTAAGGCTATTCCATGCGAGAAATTGCCAAGAAACTGAAGATTTCCTAAAACAGGTGTGTACTACTCCCTTCAGAGGACAGCACAAACAGGCTCTAACCAGAGTAGAAAGAGAAGTGGGAGGCCCCGCTGCACAACTGAGCATCAAGACAAGTACATTAGAGTCTCTAGGTTGAGAAATAGACGCCTCACAGGTCCTCAACTGGCAGCTTCATTAAATAGTACCTGCGAAACGCCAGTGTCAGCGTCTACAGTGAAGAGGCGACTCCGGGATGCTAGCCTTCAGGGCAGAGTGGCAAAGAAAAAGCCATATCTGAGACTGGCTAATAAAAGGAAAAGATTAATATGGGCAAAAGCACACAGACCTTGGACAGAGGAAGATTGGAAAAAAGTGTTATGGACAGACAAATCGAAGTTTAAGGTGTTTGGATCACACAGAAGAACATTTGTGAGACGCAGAACAACTGAAAAGATGCTGGAAAAGTGCCTGACGCCATCTCTCAAGCATGGTGGAGGTAATGTGATGGTCTGGGGTTGCTTTGGTGCTGGTAAAGTGGGAGATTTGTACAAGGTAAACGAGATTTTGAATAAGGAAGGCTATCACTCCATTTTGCAACGCCATGCCATACCTTGTGGACAGCGCTTGATTGGAGCCAATTTCATCCTACAACAGGACAATGGCCCAAAGCACACCTCCAAATTATGCAAGAACTATTTAGGGAAGAAGAAGGCAGCTGGTATTCTATCTGTAATGGAGTGGCCAGCGCAGTCACCAGATCTCAACCCCATAGAGCTGTTGTGGGAGCAGCTTGACCGTATGGTTACCAAGAAGTGCCCATCAAGCCAATCCAACTTGTGGGAGGGCCTTCTGGAAGCATGGGGTGAAATTTCTCCCGATTACCTCAGCAAATTAAGAAGCTAGAATGCCAAAGGTCTGCAATGCTGTAATTGCTGCAAATGGAGCATTCTTTGACGAAAGCAAAGTTTGAAGGAGAAAATTATTATTTGAAATAAAAATCATTATTTCTAACCTTGTCAATGTCTTGACTATATTTTCTAGTCATTTTGCAACTCATTTGATAAATAAAAGTGTGAATTTTCATGGAAAACACAAAATTGTCTGGGCGACCCCAAACTTTTGAACGGTAGTGTACATAACACACACATATACAGTATTTAAACACAATTACATAATTTACACACACATTACACATTTACCTTTTCTGCGGATAGCTGATTTCTGGATTTCTAACATGTGGGAAACCTTAAAAAGGCACTGTCACCACATTATTAGTGCCCTGTCTCCTATATAATGAGATCGGCACTATAATGTAGGTGACAGTAATGCTTTTTATTTTGAAAAACTATCTATTTGAAACCACTTTATGAGCGATTTTTAGCTTTATCCCAATGAGTTTCTTAATGTCCAAGTGGGCGTGTTTTACTTTAGACCAAGTGGGCGTTGTACAGAAGAGTGTATGACGCTGACCAATCAGCGTCATGCACTTCTCTCCATTCATTTACACTGCACTAGCGATATAGCTATATCGCTAGTGCAGTCACTTACACAAACACTAACATTACTGCAGTGTCCTGATAACGAATGTACATCACTACCAGCCTGGACGTGATGTTTATTCAGAATCCTGACATGTATGTAGCATTTCTGTGAGATTTACAGCAAGGCAAGCGTAATCTCGCGAGATTACGATGTAACCTGTCATTTCAAACGAGATTACGCTTGCCTTGCTGTAAATCTCACAGAGACGCTGCAGACATGTCAGGATTCTGAATAAACAGAGGCCAGTCCAGTCTGGTAGTGATGTATATTCATTATCAGGACAATACAGTAATGTTAGTGTTTGTGTATGTGTATGTAGCTGCACATAACGATATAACTATATCGCTATTGCAGTGTAAATGAATGGAGAGAAGTGCATGACGCTGATTGGTCAGCATCATACACTCCTCTGTACAACGCACACTAGCTAAAAATCGCTCATAAAGTGGTTTAAAATAGATCGTTTTTCAAAATAAAAAGCATTACTGTCACCTACATTATAGCGCCGATCTTCTTATATTGGAGATAGGGCACTAATAATGTGGTGACAGAGCCTCTTTAAGAAGCAAGGGCAATTACCCACTGCTATTTCCCGCATCCCAGGACAGTGGTAGAAGGGGCCATTAGTAAATCAGCAGCTAGGTTGGCAGAGAACAGGACAGAGTAGATAGTGCGGTGTAGAGTACACGGGAAAGTAGCTGGGAGGGGGAAGACAGGAGAGAGCAGCTAGAGGGGGGAGCAGAAGACAGGAGAGAGCAGCTAGAGGGGGTAGAGGACAGAAGACCCTTGTTATTTTCCTGTACTCCTCTGTCTGCAGACTACCCTCCCCTCCTGTCAGTGCCGACTACAGTGCAATCTGTATCGTGTTACAGAAAGGTGCTGCGAGGGAGGAGGAGGCAGGATCTCAACGGGCTCTGCCACTACTGCTGCTGCAGCACACTGATGACAGAGTCCTGGCTGCATTTAAAGGACGGGTGTCGCAATTTTTTTTTTTTTTATATATAATATTGCTTTTAGTATGTTATTAAAATAAATGTAATTTATTTGTGTGTTTTGTGTTTTACTTTTTTCTTCTAATTTTTACTTCACTATGGGGGCTGCCATTTTGTTTTTCATCTTTGTATGTGTCGAATAACGACACATACAGAGATGGAATACGGCAGCTACAGTGCATAGGAATCAATGAACGGGAGCCGTTCCATTGACTCTGCTCTCTGGCTCTGTACTGCGCAGACGCAGGTCAGAGTCACACAGCAGAGCAGCTGTTTGCAGGGAGACAGCAGGCGCCATCATGAAGACCAGCTGCACTGCAGGTAAGATGTGTGTTTCTCTGTCTGTCCCACTCTCTATCTCACAGACCGCCGCTCTCGTGACCCCCGACGGCCCCCCCCCCCCCCGCCGACGGGCCCCTCCCCCAACGGGCCCCCTGTAGTCGTGCAGGAGACTCTGTATAAAGGACACATGATGTAACTGTCCTGGGAAAGCTGGGTGATAATATGCCGGCTGTTAGTGTGGTACCCAGCTTTCCCAGACCCCTGAACGATAAATCTCTTCTGTTGTGCTGAGACTGAGAGGTTCATTAGTCACATCCCCAAACAGTCTCAGCACAACTAGAGAGATTTACCGTTCAGGGGTCTGGGAAAGCTGGGTGACCACCATTACCACTCCTACTGGAGTGTGAGAGGTTCATTAGTCACATCCCCAAACACTCCAGTAGGAGGGGTAATGGTGGTCATCCAGCTTTCCCAGAAGCAGATATAACCAGGAAAGGGCTGGATGGACGGGCTGAGGGTGCACAGCGTTTTTGGTGATCCCCCTCTGTCATGTAATTGGACCTAGATTACCGTTTCATCAGATGGGGTTCATGTGACTATAAATCTGTCCATAACAAGAGACAGTGCACTCAGGACAAGCCCTGCCCTCATGCCGTAGTTGTGTGGTTCTGTCTGCAGTGATGGCGGTGGGTGGCTCTGACAGCCGCCTCCCCCGTCGGGTCATCTCAGGACAGAAGGGGTGTCCGGATTGGAGACACAGCGCCGCACCTGTCCTCAGGTTGTGTCTGGTATTGCAGTTCACCTCCATTGAAGTGAATAGGACAGAGCTGTAATACCACACACGACCTGAGGACAGGTGCGGCGCCATGTTTTCCTGGACGACCCCTTTAAGACTTTATCAACTATTAACCGCTTATCAGCTGTTTTGAAGAATCAGCGGCGAGCACCCCCCCCCCACACACACACAAATCCCCCCAAACACGCAAAATCAAGTGTAATCAAGCGTTTTTTTAATGTGTTTTTTTGCACTTAAAATATGCAACATAAAAAAACGTGTCAAATACACGGCGTGTGAACCGGTCAACTGAAAAGTCATTCCCTTCACTTTCATCATTCTAAGAGCTAATTTACACGAGCGTGTTATACATCCGTGCGACGCACGTGATTTTCACGCGCCTCGCACGGACCTATATTAGTCTATGGGGCCGTGCAGACAGGTGCGTGATTTTCACGCAGCGTATGTCTGCTGCGTAAAAAAAAGACATGTCCGTTCTTTGAGCGTTTTTTTTTCGCGCATCACGCACCCATTGAAGTCAATGGGTGCGTGAAAACCACGCATGTCACACGGAAGCACTTCCGTGGGACGCGCGTGATTCGCGCAACAGCAGTGAAAAGGATGAATGAAAACCGAAAAGCACCACGTGCTTTTCTGTTTACAAACATCCAAACGGAGTGCCATAATGATGGCGGCTGCGCGAAAATCACGCAGCCACGCATCATATGCTGATGACACACGGAGCTGTTAAGTGCCTTTTGTGCACGCAAAACGCAGCATTTTTTGTGTGCGCAAAACGCAGCATTTTTTGTGTGCGCAAAACGCACACGCTCGTGTAAACCCGGCCTAAGGCTGGATTCACACGAGCGTGTGCTGTTTGCGCACACAAAAAACGTGACGTTTTGCCTGCTCAAAAGGCACTTAACAGCTCCGTGTGTCAGCCCTGCATGATGCGCGGCTGCGTGCTTTTCATGCAGCCGCCATCATTATGACACTCCGTTTGGATGTTTGTAAACAGAAAAGCATGTGGTGCTTTTCTGTTTTCATTCATCATTTTCACTGCTGGTGCGTCCCACGGAAGTGCTTCCGTGTTACATGCGTGGTTTTCACGCACCCATTGACTTCAATGGGTGCATGATGCACGAAAAACGCTCAAAGAACGGACATGTCGTGACTTTTACGCAGCGGAAATATGCTGCGTGAAAATCACGCACCTGTCTGCACGACCCCATAGACTAATATAGGTCCGTGCGAGGCGCGTGAAAATCACGCGCGTTTCACGGACGTATATCCCGTTCGTCTGAATAAGCCCTAAGGGTAAGGCCACACACAATGTTTACAGCTGAAAAATCGGAAGCAGAACGCCTACAAGCATCTGCCCATTGATTTCAATGGGAAATACGGCGTTCTGTTCCGACAGAGCGTTTTTTATGTGGTAGTTTTCCAAAACCAGCACGTAAAAAGACGCCCACCAAAATGAAGTGCACATCACTTCTTGGGACGTTTTTGGAGCCGTTTTTCATTGACTTTATAGAAAAACAGCTCCAAAAACGGCTGTTAAAAAACGCGAGTTTGATTAAAAAATGGCTGAAAATCAGGAGCTGGTTTCCCTTTGTTTAGTAAGCTTGTGAACATACACTTAGCCTTTTGGTGTGTACTATAACTTCTGCCAGCTGCAGAATCACACCCAAATGGCTGCCGGACACTGCTTAGCAATTTGAAGACACCTTTTCCTGGCTTGTGGGAGGGTGGGTGAGATTCCCTCCCATATTTACAGCAGCTGTGAGTCGGGTTGCTTTGCCTTATTCACCTTGCTGTAATTCTTGGAAGTGCTCCTCCTGGTGGCCAACATAGGAAAACATGTCAAATTATTATTCGATTTTTAATACGTAAAAAAATATAATAGAAATAAGTAACGACACTTAAAAAAATAATTTAATTTGCGACACATTCCCTTTAAAAGCAGCCAGCAGGCTCCACAGAAGGTCCAGGGCTGGAGCGTTGTAGTGAGTGCTGAGAGTGTGGCCCCACTGGAAGATCCCGTCTGACATTGGAGGGATGGTATTGCTGACTGGAATGGCACATTGCACTCACTGCACTACACAATCCGTGACGGTAGTAGGCAGTGTGTTGTGCAAGGCGTGTACCGCTCAGGGGGAAAAAAAAGATGTGGCTAGTGGGTAAGAAGAGAGCGGCCCACTGGGGACCCCGGCCCATCTGGCATTTGCCAGTCCGGCCCTGCCTGTATCTAATACTATCATGTGGGATACTGTCTGCTGAGCCACTGTATCTAATCCTATGCAGTGGCGGAGCTAAAGGAGTCTATATATAGGGGTCAACGCCCCTGGCTGCTACTGCTGCATCGATGGGTCACCTAAGAGTCCCAGCGATGCAGCTGAAATCTGTGGGCCGTCGGTCATGAAGAGAAGTTGGGGGGCCCAGGGAAAACTTTTGCATCGGGCCCATGGGCCTTTAGCTACGCCCCTGCAAACTAGCCTTAGTTATAAATGTCTTGGCAGCCTGCTGTTAGTTTACTTGATATATAAAGCTGTATATGATTTTTATTTTAAGTAATAAGGAATTGCACAACATACAATTCCCTAAAATAATATCACAATTTCGTCTTTTAGAAACCTGAAAAATCTAATAATCCTGCAGAGCTGTGGAGTATTACAGTTTCATTTATGTACCCTGCAGGATTTATCAGCAAAATACAAGCTTCACTTCAAGCTCAATTGAGCTTAATTATTTGTAGAAAAGTAAAAATAAACGACAAAAATGTAAATTAAAATGTTCAGTTTCAAGCAGTTGCAAATACAATGGAACTTTTTCTGTCCCCTGCCGGTAGGACAGTTAACCATGGAATTCCAGGGGAGGGATGCATATAGAAACGTCCGTATCAATAAAGTTATATGTTACATATCAGCGTAGTAGTCCTCAAATCCAAAGTTGTCCAACAACCGAACCTGTAACGAAACACAAACACAATAAAAAATTGTAACACATAAAAAAGCAAAGCGATTATTATACTTATCTTTCCTGTGTCCAGCGCTGAAACCGCAATGTCAGCGAGCTGAGCCCTTTATCTAAGCCTATCATGTGCGATACTGTCTGCTAAGCCGCTGTATCTAATCCTATCCATAGCTATAGGGTCGTAGTGCTATATATATGCTATCTCATATATATACATATAGATACACACATATATATTCACATATACACGCATATATATATATATATATATATATATATATATATATATATATATATATACATCATATAGTTTTGAAAGTTTGTTTGAAGCCCGATTTTTCATTGGTTTTAAATGGATCACGTCATCTGTAAGCCATAACAACCAATCAAATCGCTGCTTGGATTTTTAATAGCTGCTTTGGAAATTATAAAAGCTTACCTGATTGGCTGCTGGTAGGGATGTAACAACCAGAGTGATGTCACATTGCTGCTGCTGACATCATAATCTGCTTCCAATCTGCTTCCTGGTACACTATTCAGAGACCAAACACATATCTAATACACCGCCTGCTGCCACCAGAATCCACATCCAGGAGAGGACGCACAATATTCCTCACAAAACCGTACTCCTACATGTAACACGGGAGACATCACAGTTCTTCTACTATACTAGATAAAGGTTAGTATATATAGGCAGGTTGTATATTTGCCAACAACCCCGTTTTGTGGGAGACAGTCCAGCAAGCCGGGTTAGGAAAGGTGGTGTTTATGCAAATTTGTGTTTTCAGGCAGAAAGATGGCGAATCATCAATGCTTTGCTACTATGGATTTGGGTTGATTGGTAATGGTAAATAGTATGGGGGAGGGGTATGAGTGAGATTAGCGCAGAAAGGCACTTAACAGCTCCGTGTGTCATCACCATTTTCGCGCAGCCGCCATCATTATGACACTCTGTTTGTATGTTTGTAAACAGAAAAGCACGTGGTGCTTTTCTGTTTTCAATCATACTTCTTACTGCTGTTGCGCGAATCACGCGCGTCCCATGGAAGTGCTTCCGTGTGGTGCGCGTGATTTTCACGCACCCATTGACTTCAATGGGTGCATGATGCGCGAACAGCGCAGAAATATAGGACATGTCGTGCGTTTCACTCAGCGGACATACGCTGCTTGAAAATCACGGACTGTCTGCACAGCCCCATAGGCTAACATAGGTCCGTGAGACGCGCGTGAAAATCATGCGCGTTGGAGGGACGTATTACACGTTCATGTAAATCCTCCCTAATGGAAATGTCTTCAGATTTATTATGGCCACAATCCATTATAACGTTCATTTTTATATCCATGTTACAGACAATTCTTTTGGTTATTGATATAAATTAGACAATCAATGTTAGTGTTTACTGAAAATTACAATGTTATATATGTCTCATAATGAGAGCCACTGTAGTTTATATGAGAAGAATGTGTTGTGCTGGTTACTATGGTGATAGCAGCCATCTTGGGGCTTATGTCAGTAGAATGATTTGTGCTGGTTGCTATGGTGATACTAATCACAGTGCAGCTTTCATATTTCCAGCGCAGTGGGGGAAAAAAAAATGAAAGCTGAGCTTTGATTGGTTGCTATGGGTCACAGGATATGTTTTTCTATTAACCCCTAAGCCTGTTTTGGCCTTCAGGACCAGCCCCATTTTTGCAAATCTGACATGTGTCACTTTATGTGGTAATAACTCCAGAATGCTTTTACCTATCCAAGCGATTCTGAGATTGTTTTCTCGTGACATGTTGTACTTTATGATACTGAAAAAATTTTGTCATTAAATTCAATATTTATTTGTAAGAAACGCCAAGATTTAGAGAAAATTAGCAAAATTAGCATTTTTCTAAATTTTAATGTATTTACTTGTAAAACAGATAGTAATACCACACAAAATACATACTAGTTTATATTCCCTATATGTCTACTTTATGTTTGCGTCGTTTTTTGAACATTCTTTTATTTTTCTAGGACGTTACAACGCTTAGAACTTTAGCAGCAATTTCTCACATTTTCAAGAAAATTTCAAAAGGCTATTTTTTCAGGGACCAGTTCAGTTCTGAAATGGCTTTGAGGGCCTTATATATTAGAAAGTCACCATAAATCACCCCATTTTGAAAACTGCACCAATCAAAGTATTCAAAACAGCATTCACAAAGTATTTTAGCCCTTTAGGCGTTTCACAGGAATTAAAGCAAAGTAGAGGTGAAATTTACAAATTTCATTTTTTTTCTTCAAAAATTCATTTGTAATAAATTTTTTCTGTACCACAGAAGGTTTTACCCAAGAAATGCAACTCAATATTTATTGCCCAGATTTTGGAAACTATACCCCTCAAGAAAAAACACCCCAACATATGTAAAGCAATGTCTTCCGATTATAGCAATACCCCATATGTGGTAATAAATTGCTGTTTGGACCCACAGCAGGCCTCAGAAGAGAAGGAGCACCATTTGGATTTTGGATTTCTGATTTTGCTGGAATAGTTTTCAGTGCCGTGTCGCGTTTGCAATGCACTGGAGGGAAGAAAACCGTGGAAACCCCCCAATAGTGACCCCATTTTGGAAACTATACCCCTCAAGGAATTTATCTATGGGTATAGTTAGCATTTTGAACCCACAGTTTTTTTGCTAAATTTATTTGAATTAGTATGTGAAGATGAAAATCTACTTTTTTTCTGAAAAAAGGTAGCCATTTTTAATTTTTACAAGGAATAAAGGAGAAAAAGCGCCCCAACATTTGTAAAACAATTTCTCCTGATTACGTAAATACCCCATATGTGGTAATAAACTACTGTTTGGACCCACACCGGGGCTTAGAAGGGAAGGAGCGCTATTTGGCTTTTGGAGCTCAAATTTAGCTGGAATGTTTTTGGGTGTCATGTTGAATTTGCAAAGCCCCTGAGAGACCGAAACAGTGGAAGCCCCCCAAAAGTAACCCCATTTGGGAAACTACACCACTTAAGGAATCTATCTAGGGGTATAGTGAGCATTTAGGCCCCACACGTCTTTTGCAGAATTTATTAGAATTAGGCCGTGAAAATTAATATCAACATTATTTCCACTAAAATGTTGAATTTTTTCAATTTCACAAAGGATAAACGAGAAAATGCACCCCAACGTTTGTAAAGCAATTTCTCCCGAGTACGGCAATACCCCACATGTGGTCATAAATGTTTTTTCATTAGAAAGTAATTAACCCTTTACGAACTGATTCATGTTTTGCTTTTTCGTTTTTCCTCCCCGCTTTCCAAGAGCCACTACTTTTTTATTTTTTCTGTCAATAGAGCGGTGTGGGGGCTTATTTTTTGCGGGACGAGCTGTCGTTTTTATTGGTACCATTTTTTGGTACGATGCCATATCGGTGGACATAAACGGCTGTTTGGGCACGCTGTAGGGCTCAGAAGGGAGGGACACCATTTGGCTTTTGGAGCGCATATTTTGCTTGGTAGTAGCTCTGGCGTTTTGCTGGTATTTCAGTTTATAATGTTGGGGCACATGTAGGCTGGGCAGAGTACATCAGGGGCATAATAAGAGGGTATAATAATGGGGTAAATAAATAATAATCCACAGATATGTGGCCGGTGTCGCACTGATAAATGGTGCCCGATCTTATCCACTTTTGGAACACTCTGCACATTTTGCATCGCCATAATCTGGGAGCCGGAACTTTTTTATTTTTTCACCACCGGAGCCGTGTGAGGGCTTATTTGTTGCGGGACAATCTGTAATTTTCATTGGTACCATTTTGGGGTACATGCGATTTTGTTGATCACTTTTTATTCAATTTTTCGGCAAGCCAGGTGACCAAAAACCTGCAATTCTGACAATGATTTTTATTTATTTTTGACGGCGTTTACCTTGGGCTATAAATGACTATTATACTTTATTCTGCGGGTCGGTACGATTACGGCAATACCATATGTATATACTTTTTTTATGTTTTGCAGCGTTTGAGCAATAAAATAACTTATTTAGAAAATAATGTATTTTCTGTGTCACCATAGGCTTCTGTACATGGCAACCCGGAAGCCATTGTCTGGCGTCCGGTTGCCATGGGTACCATCGCCAGCCCCAGTGATTTCACATGGGGGCTGCCGATCGGCGCTAAAGACCTTAATTGTGGCGTTCAAAATCGAGCGCCGCAATTAAGGGGTTAACTGCCGATATCAGCGGCGACAGGCTGCTGATCGGCAACGGGGAGAGCAGGGCTGACACCCTGCACAGTTAACCGCCGCTGCGGTGTAGCGCCGCGCGGCGGTTAACTGTCAAAGCACTAACGTAACTGTACGTCAAGGTGCGCGAACTTACTGCTCACCATGACGTACAGTTACGTCATGGTGCGTTAAGGGGTTAAACAGTTTTGATAAATGCAGCTCAATGTGCTGTGCTGGTTACTATGGTGATGGCGGCCATCTTTTTACAATCAAAGGCAGTTGGTGTGAGCAGCCTGATACTGGATAGAACTATATAAAGTTTGTTTGTTTGAAGCACGATCAGGGAATAGCTATTTTTGATTGGGCATTGAACAAAGTTTGCCTCCTTTTGCGATTTTTGATTGGATTAAAAATCGCTTTTACTGAAATTTACTTTTCACTGCCATTCACTTTTCAATTTGCATCGAAGTACACACTTGCCTGATCATTATTTTTTATTGGTTGAAAAGCTAACCAATAGCGATTTTTGATTGGATTGGACATTTCACAAAGTTTGCCTCCTTTTGCAGATTTTGATTTTGGTTTAACCCCTTAATGACCAGCCTATTTTGGACCTTAATGACGAGGCCATTTTTTAAGTTTTTCCATCGTCTCATTCCAAGAGCTATAACGTTTTTATTTTTGCGTTGACATAGCTGTATAAGGTCTTGTTTTTTGCGGGACAAGTTGTACTTTTCAATAGCACCATTTTGGGGGACATATTATTTATTGATTAACTTTTATTAACTTTTATTTGGGGGGAAATAGAAAAATACCTGAAATTTTGCCACTCTTTTTCGCGTCTTAAATCTACGCCGTTTACTGTGTGATATAAATAAAACAATAACTTTATTCAGCGGGTTGTTACAATTGCAACGATACCAAATTTGTATAGTTTTTGTATGTTTTACTACTTTTACACAGTAAAAACGCTTTTTTTTTAAAAATTATTTGTTTTTGTGTCTCCATGTTTGAAGAGCCGTAACGTTTTTATTTTTTCGCCGATGCGGTTGTATGAGGGCTTTTTTTTTTGCGGGAAGACATGTAGTTTTTATTGGTACCATTTTGGAGTAGATGCGACTTTTTGATCACTTTTTATCACATTTTTTTAAAGTCAGGATTCACAGAAAACAGCAATTTTTCCATAGTTTCTTATTAATTTTTTTACGGCGTTCACCGTGCGGGTTAAATAATGTAATAGATTTATAGTCGGGGTCGTTACAGACGCGGTGATACCAAATATGTGTGACTTTTTAACTTTTATTTAGTTTTTTTAATAGTAAAGCAGTTTGTAAGGGGAAAAGCTGGGTTTTTAATTTTTTTTCAAATTTTTTTTTTAATTAACTTTATTAAACTTTTTTTTCACTTTTTTACTAGTCCCATTAGGGGACTATAATATGCGATTCTGCGATCGCATTTATAATACACTGCAATACTTTTGTATTGCAGTGTATTACTGCCTGTCCGTTTAACACGGACAGGCATCTGCTAGGTCATGCCTGCGGCATGATCTAGCAGGCATTCACTCCAGGCAGACCTGGGGGCCTTTATTAGACCCCCGGCTGCCATTGGAGACACAGACACTCGGCGATCGTATCGCCGGGTATCGGTGGGGGAGAGAGGGAGCTCCCTCCCTCTCTCCAAAACCACTCAGATGCTGTGCTCGCTATTGAGCACCGCATCTGAGAGGTTAAACGGGTGAGATCGATACTAATATCGATCTCACCCGGCAGAGCAGGGACGCTCCCAGCACTCAGCTGCCTCTAGCAGCTGAGAGCAGGGAGATTTGACAGCTCCCTGCTCTGTAAACTTATTCCGATGCCGCGACGTAAAAGTCTATGGCATCGGAATAAGGCCCGTTAGTGACCGACGTACAAACACGATGGGCCGGTCACTAACGGGTTAAAAGTCACTTTGATTGGTTGAAAAACAAACCAATAGCGATTTGTGATTGCATTGGACATCTAACAAAGTTTGCCTCCTTTTTGCCACTTTTGATTGGTTTAAAAGTCACTTTTACAGAAATTTACTTTTCACTGACCATGGCTCCCAAAAGAAAAACTCCTGAAAAAAGAGAAGGTCGACGATTGGCTCAAAGAATACATCGAACAGCAGAAACGCCAGAATCGACCAATGCTCGGCTTGAAGATCAATGATTGCGACAAGCGACCGCAAGAGCTGAATAAATACCTCAAGCGACTGATCGTCGGGTTCGAGCACAAGGCGCAAGAAATACTGTTTCTCGATGAATATCTTGAGATTGCATGAACAACGCTGCTATGTAATACGACCCAACAATTGAATATAATCTGCACGACTTGGTCGATATTGGAAACATGGACACGACCTGTGAACATTGTGAAGCCCAGAAGTTGAAGTCAGAGCCACCTGGCATGTGCTGCTCTGCTGGCCAGGTTCAACTACACCCACTTACTGCACCACCAGAACCACTCAAGTCAGTGATGACTGCGAACACTCCCCAAACCAAGCACTTTCTGGGAAATTTGAGGCGCTACAACTCTTGCCCTTTAGATGACTTCTTTTGGTGGGAAAAAAATTCGAGAGAGAGGCTTCATGCCCACCTTCAAAATTCAGGGACAAGTTTGCCATCGACTTGGATCGCTCCTGCCATTGCCCAATGAACCACCAAAGTTTCTGCAGATTTATTTCATGGGCGATGAAAAGCTTCAAGTTCATTTACGATAGAGCAACATCCCTGGAATTCGGGCCGACATTTTTCTGGAACTGCAGCAGATGCTTCACGAACATCACCGTTATGTCGAGACATTCAAGAGCTCTTTGGAAATGATAACTTCGGATAACTACAAAGTGGTCATCAAGGCTGACCGAAGGCCAACAGGAGAGCATGAGCAGCGATACAACGCACCAACTGTCAATGAAGTTGCTGTCGTCATCATTGAGGAATTTGAAAATCGGGATATTGTGCTGCAGAAGCGTGATAATCAACTGCAGAGAGTTTCTGAAACCCATAGATTATATGACGCACTTCAGTACCCACTGATCTTTTGGCAAGGCGAAGACGGATACGATATTCAAATCTTCCAAACAAGTACCGGAAATGTTACCGTCGGGAAAAAAGTTTTGTGCATGGCCTTCTACGCCTATCAAATTATGATGCGGGCGAGCCATTCAAATCACCTGTTGATGTGCCGAAATCTTTTCCATCCGTTTTTGGTTGATATGTATGCCAAAATCAAAACTGAGTGATTTCGCTTCATCCGCTTCAATCAGAAGGCACTTCACGCTAACAGCTATATCCACCTTCAGCGCCAGATGCTGTTGTCAACGATGGAAACACGAGCAATGTTGGTCAGATGGTTATCTTGCCTTCCAGCTTCACAGGGAGCCCTCGACATATGCACAATACACTCAAGACTCCATGACATATGTGCGAAAATACGGAAGGCCTGACCTGTTTATTACTTTTATGTGCAACCCAACGTTGAAAGAAATTCGCCAAGAGCTCTTGCCAGAACAATCGGCGACTGATAGACAAGATCTGGTAGCCTGAGTCTTTCCACAAAAGGTTATCAAGTTCATGAATGTCCTCACGAAGGGCAAGGTATTTAGAGAAACTCAATGCAGCATGTGCACAATCGAATGGCAAAAACGAGGTTTGCCTCACGCACATATACTGATCTGGCTGAAGGAGAAGATCCGACCAAATCAGTTCGATGCTGTCATTAGTGCAGAGATCCCAAATGCACAAGAAGATCAAAAGCTATTCGACATCATCATGAAGAACGTGGTCCATGGACCATGTGGAAGACTAAATCCAAGCTCCCCATGCTTGAAAGATAGCTTCTGTACAAAGAGATTCCCAAGACAGCTGATCCATGAAACTCAGTCTGGAGATGATGGTTATCCACTTTATCGCAGAAGAAAACTGGGAGAAGATGGGTTCACTGCATTGATGAAGATGAAGATTGGCAATAGTTACCAGGACATCGAGGTTGACAACAGATGGATTGTACCCTACTCGCCATTTCTTTCCAAGACCTTTCAATCTCACGTCAATGTTGAATATTGCAACTCCGTTAAGGCGATCAAGTACATCTGCAAATATGTCAACAAAGGATCGGATCAAGCAGCATTTGGCTTGGAAAGACAAGGAGGAACAACTGATGAAATCAATCACCAAGAAAGACAAGAAAGAACAATTGATGAAATCGATTGCTTCCAAACTGGACATTACATCAGTAGCAACAAGGCTGTATGGCGAATTTTGGACTTTCCAATTCACGACCGCTATCCGACGGTGGTTAATCTCAACGTCCACTTGGAAAATGGACAGAGAGTCTACTTCACCAAGGAAACAACAAGTTTTGCAACCTAAAGACACCACGCTGACAGCATTCTTCAAGCTTTGCCAACAAGATGACTTTGCAACGACACTCCTATACTGCGATGTTCCAAAATATTATACGTGGAATTAATCTACAAGAATTTTCAAGCGAAGAGTCCAAGGAACACCAGTTGAAGGTCATGTTGGAATCAAGTCAAGTGATGCTCTTGGCAGAATCTACACAGTGCACCCAAACAACCACGAGTGCTTTTTCCTCCAGTTGCTTCTTCACAAAGTAGCAGGCCCGACATAGTTTGTTAGCCTCAAGACTGTTGGCGACCATGTTTGTACAACCTTTCGGCAAGCATGTCAAGAAAGGGGACTACTTGAGAGTGATTCTCATTGGGACAAGACTTTGAGGAAGCAGCAACCTGCCAATTACCAGCAAGCTTACAAAACCTATTTGCTGTCATACTCACGACATGTGGACCATCCAAGCCACTTGAACTGTGGGAAAAGTACAAAGAGCACCTCTCAGAGGATGTTCTTCTTGCAAGCATGATGGCAAAACCCAGGACTCCAGTTGGACAGCTGTACTCCGCAAATGTTCAACATGTCATTGATCCTACTTGAAGAAAAGACCCTCGTGATGGTTGGAAAGAGACTTGAGCAACTGGGACTTCCCGCTACGGAAAGGAACATCAACTAAATACTTGGACAGGAATTGCTTTGAGAAACAAGCTATGACATGAGCGCTCTGGAGACTTATCTTGCAACGAATTAACCTCTTTTGGTTGCTGACCGTACAATCAGATCTTGGACATGGTTGTGAAAAACACCAGTGGTATTGTCTTCTTGGATGCTCCTGGCGGAACAGGAAAGACGTTTGTCATAAACCTGTTGTTGGCAATGATCCGACAACAATCCAGGATTGCTCTGGCTGTTGCTTCCTCAGGCATTGCGGCAACATTGCTTGATGGTGACAGAACTGCCCATTCAGCGTTCAAATTACCGCTCAACTTGACTCGAGATGCGTCTCCTGTTTGTAAAATCAGCAAAGGTACTGGTGTGGCAAATGTCCTGCAAGAATGTTTGATGACTGTCTGGGATGAATGCACGATGGCACACAAGTTGGTGCTTGAAGCTCTGGATTGAAATCTGCAGGACTTGCGTGGAAACAATACAGTCATTGGAGGTGTCGTCTTGGTGTTGGCATACGTTGCCTATTGTTCCATTGGGAACACCTGCAGACGAATTGAGAGCTTACTTGAAGCAGTCGGTGTTGTGGAGGCATGTGAAGAAGATTAGTCTGACTATGCGAGTTCATCTGCATGGAGATGCCACAGCTGGTGAGTTTGCCAGCAGATTACTCAATATGGGCAATGGAGATGTTCAAGTTGACAATGGGACGGATCTAATCAGCTTCCATGATTATTTTGCTAATTTTCCCAAGTCGGTGGAAGAGCTTACAAACAGCGTCTTTCCCAACATCGCCTTCAACTACAGAGATCATGAATGGTTATGTCAACGGGCAATACTGGCTCCAAAGAATGATTCAGTCAACGCCATCAATCAGCAAATTCAAATGACTCTGCCAGGTCAAGAAAAGCTGTACAAGTCCACTGACACAGTTATTGACCCCGATCAGGCGGTGTACTATCCGACAGAATTTCTAAACTCTCTCGAGCCACCTGGCTTACATGCCCATCGATTGATGTTGAAGGTTGGCTCACCTATCATGCTGTTGAGAAACATTGAAACTTTGCAACGGGACGAGACTGTGTGTCAAGAAGTTGATGGATCACGTAATCGAGGCCACCATACTAACAGGATGTGCCAAGGGGGAAGTTGTCTTTATTCCTCGCATTCCCCTCACTCCAAATGATGTTCCTTTCGAGTTCATGCGGTAACAGTTCCCAGTACGCCTAGCCTTCGCAATGACAATTAACAAGGCTCAAGGTCAATCCCTGAAAGTGGCAGCAATACACCTTCAAAGTCTGTGTTTTTCCCATGGGCAACTATATGTTGCTTGCTCCAGAGTCTGCACTGGAAAGAATCTCTACATCTTGGCACTGGATGAAAATACATAAAACATTGTTTACAAGAAAATATCTTTTATGCTACATTATTTACATTCTCTAGCAATTAAATTGATATCGAGACGTAGCAATTAAATTCATACTGAGAAGTATTTAAATAGTGAATGTTTACTCTATCTACTGTATACTGTAAGTCAACCTCCCGAGCAACGCCAGGTATAAAAGCTAGTATAAATATATATACACGCACACACACATTTTTTGAGGGGGACATGTATTGGGGCTATTGCCCCAGACGGTTTATGACCTTAGGGATGCCCCGGCTGCTGGTGCTGCATCGTTGGGTTACTTAGGAGACCGGCCGCTGCGTTTTTCAGCAAAAAAACGCTTGCGTTTTTTTTACTTTGCCTGTAGAAGAAATGCAGCAACAATTTTTTTTAAAAACGCGTTAAAAAAATCACATCAAAAAATGCGAGAGGCACAAAACCACTTCAAGAAAACCGGAGCTGATTTTTCCAGGCAGAATTTTCTGCCTGCAAAAAAACTCAATGTGAACAGGGCCTGCAGGACTTTTGAGGCAGACTTTGACCTACCTGCATTTACATGCCGCGGTTTTTGTGACTACGGCCATTGAGCGCTGCGGGCAAAAAAACGCAGCGAAAAACGCTTTCTCTGCCTTCCATTGATTTCATTGGGAAGTCAGGGTCGGAACTTTAAGCCTCCACCTCACTTTGAAATCAATGAGAAGCGGTTTTGGAAGTTGTTTGGCGCTGATACTGACGCTTTATGACGGTTTCTGCGTCAAAATCAGCGCCAAAAAACTCAGTCTGAACTGGCCCTAAAAGAATCTATATGTGATGCTGGGAGAAACTCACAGGAGCCCATACATTCCATGCGTTATCAGCACATGACAGGATAGAATGTATGGGCTGCAAGGAGAAACTCATCAGAACCCATACATTCTAGGCACTTCGGTACTGAAAAGGCTAGAATGTATGGGCTGCAGGGAGAAACTCATCAGAGCCCATACATTCTAGGCTCAACCGTGAGGTGAGCAGTTAGGTAAGTATAAGGGGATGGATTTGTTTAAGGGGTCTGCATTTAGGTGGTCTGGTCTAGGCCCTGTTAGTTTAAGGGGGGTCTGTATTTAGGGGATCTGGGGGTATATATTAGTTTAAGGGGTCTGTATTTAGGTGGTCTGGGTTCTGTATTTAGGGGGTCTGGTATGGGGTCTGTATTAGTTTAAGGGGTCTATACTTAGGCAGTCTGGGAGTCTGTATTAGTTTAAGGGGTCTGGGTTCTGTATTAAGGGGGATTGGGGTCTGTATTAGTTTCTGGGGTCTGTATTTAGGGGGTCTGGGGTCTGTTAGTTTAGTTTTAGGGGTCTGTATTTAGGGGGTCTGGCGGTCTGTATTAGATTAAGGGGCCTGGGGTTTGTATTTAGGAGGTCTTGTCTAGGGTCTGTATTTAGGGGATCTAGACTGGGGGTCTGTATTTAGGAGGTCTGGTCTGGGGTCTGTATTAGTTTAAAGGGTCTATATTTAGGGGGTCTGTATTAGTTTAAGGGGTCTGGGGTCTGTATATTTAGGAGGTCGAACTGGGGTCTGTATTTTTAGGGGGTCTGGTCTGGGGTCTTTAGTTTAAAGGGTCTGGGGTCTGTATTTAGGGGTCTGGTCTGGGGTCTGTATTTAGAGGGTCTGGGTTCTGTATTAATTTACAGTCAGGTCTGGGGTCTGTATTAGTTTATGGGGTCTGTAATTAGGGGGCCTGGTCTGGTGACTGTATTAGTTTAGGGGTCTGTATTTAGGGGTCTTGGTTCTGTATTAGTTTAGGGGGTCTGGTCTGGGGTTTGTATTCGTTTAGGGAGTCAGGTCTGGGGTCATTATTAGTTTATGGGGTCTGTAATTAGTGGGCCTGGTCTGGTGACTGTACTAGTTTAGGGGTCAGTATTTAGGGGTCTGGGTTTCTGTATTAGTTTAGGGGGTCTGATCTGGGGTTTGTATTCGCATAGGGAGTCAGGTGTGGAGGTCATTATTAGTTTAGGGGGTCAGGTCTGGGGTCTATAATTAGGGTGCTTTTTCTGGGTCTGTATTTATTTAGGGTTCTTGTACTGGGGTCTGTATTTGTTTTGGGGGTTCTGGTCTGGGGTCTGCAATAGTTTAGAAGGTCTGGGGTCTGTATGTATTCTTATTTATTTGTCTGAGTAAAACGGATTCCCTTTTACATGCCTCCTCTTTTCATTACCCACTAGTCAAGAAGTCAATACCAATGGGGCAGTTTCTAAGGGCTCAACGTATCTGTTCTAATTCCAGCAATTTTGAACACCAAGCCTCTGATATGTCAAAACGCTTTCGTGATCGTGGCTATAACCATAAAGATATCAGACGTGGCTATTTGAGAGCCAAACAAGCATCAAGAGAGGCACTTCTGGTAAGTAAGCCTAAATCAAAACAAATTTCGGATCAGAACGTGAGATTTACTACCACCTTTAATTCACAATGGTTTGAAATCCGTAAAATCGTACAAAAACATTGGAATGTACTTCTCACGGATCAGGATCTGTCTATTTGTTTACCAAAGAATCCCTCCATCACGTGGAGGAGATCTAAGAATCTACGCGACCTTCTTACATCTAGCCATTATATTTCCAAGACCCCAAGTAATCCCTTTGGTAGTCGTGGTCCTCCATGGGGTTCTTTCAATTGTGGTAGCTGTGCTGCCTGTAAATATATCCTGCGAGCATCTTCTTTCTTTAATTCTAAGAAAGATAAAGAATATAAGATAGTTTTCAACATCACTTGTAAAACGGAAGCTGTGATATATTTTGCCACATGTCCTTGTGACTTGATCTATATCGGAATGACCAGTAGACCGTTGAAGATACGTGTACTCGAACATGCAAGTAAGATCCAGTCGGCCAGAAATGCCCAGGAGTTTGATCAACTTCAACCTGTTCCTCGTCATTTTCGAGAATTTCATGCTTGCGACCCCAGAGGCTTAAGGGTTCGGGGTATTGACAGGGTTCATTTGGGCTGTAGGGGTGGCGACATCCGTAAGGCCCTTTTAAAAAAAGGAATGAAGTGGATTACACTTTTAAATACCACCACACCTTTTGGCCTGAATGAGGCCACTAGCTTCAAACCCTTTCTGTAACTGTCACCTTTTTGCGTGAATTTTAACCATTTTTTATTTATTTTTCATTTTTTATTTTCTATTTTTCATTTCTATTTATTTAAATAATGTTCTTCGGGGGGACTTTGTTTGTATAATTGTTCTAATTTTTGTTTTTTATGTTATATGTTCATAGTTTTGTTGGCCTATTCTATTGTGATGTTCCTATGGGCTGAATACCTAGTTCATGAATATCCTATACATCACGAATTATTGAGCATCGGTGGATGATTTCTTCAATCAAGCTACAATATACAATTCTAATTTATTCTGTTGTATATTTCTTTATACATATATTGTTTAATTTTATTTTCATATTTTTATTATTTTCTCATGTCTCATTTATTTTTATATATTTTTATTTATATTGTTATTTATTATTCTTATTATTATTTATCTATATATTTTTATTTTTATTATTTATATTTTATTTATAATAATTTGTATTATTATTTTTTATTTGTTATTTTTATGTTTTTATATGTTTGTTTTTTGGATGTCTATGCTTATTGTGATATCATTGTGTATACTCTGTCCATATTTCCGTTTTATATTCTATTTCTGCACTATTTATTCTAAATACATATATATATATTTTATATATTATTTGTGTTTTTGATTGCATACTGTATACATATTTATTTTCACACTATATTTATTTTGTATATATAAAAAGAAAGGGTTTTCTTTTCTTAAATTTTTTCTTATTATATTTATACTATATATTTATTCACATCACTTTTTATTGTATTAAAACTCTTCTGCTCTATGCACTTTTATTTTTATTTTTTATACTAAGATGTTTTCACATTTTATTAATTTTCTATTTTTCACTGTTCTCTTTCACGGTTATTCACTATTACTTGACAGAGTCTATGTAGGTGTCATTTATAATTTAACCCTAGGCATTATTAATTTGTATATATCTCTATATATGTTCTATATTTCACTTATAGTATTACACTTGCACACACACTATTCATTTATTATTTCTTACTACACATCCCATGCACCACACACCACTCCCCTCAAGACTAGTGGGAGTGGCTATTATTATTTAAAGCACCTGCTCGCCCTTTCATCAGCATTTCTGGCCTGGCTGTGTCCATTTGTAAGTATGGCCTTTGTCGGTGTTTCTGTATATGTCCCTGTGTTTTTATCGGTTCTGTTTGTGCATCAGGAACGTTCTGTTCCAGTTTAGGAGTTAGGGACTCGCAAGTCTGGGGATCCTTGTCGTGGATTGCGAGCTTGCGTCCTTTTGGCCAAAATGATTACCAATGCCCCAGGTATTTTTCATTATTATGTATATTCGCTTCTCTTGGACACAGCCGGGTCTTTGATGCTGGGAGAGCATGGTGTGTTGTTGTTTGGCATAGCAAGCAGGGTAGCCCGCTCTATGAATTATCAAGGCGTCACAAATAGGCTTCTACCTGGCTATACACGTTGTGCCTCATGACGTACACACTATCCCTCCATGTTTCACTCACTTGCACCCCATTATCCATTTATTTCTATTGAGGCACTTCATTTATTACTGCCCCCTATATTTCACTTATAGTATTACACTTGCACACACACTATTCATTTATTATTTCTTACTACACATCCCATGCACCACACACCACTCCCCTCAAGACTAGTGGGAGTGGCTATTATTATTTAAAGCACCTGCTCGCCCTTTCATCAGCATTTCTGGCCTGGCTGTGTCCATTTGTAAGTATGGCCTTTGTCGGTGTTTCTGTATATGTCCCTGTGTTTTTATCGGTTCTGTTTGTGCATCAGGAACGTTCTGTTCCAGTTTAGGAGTTAGGGACTCGCAAGTCTGGGGATCCTTGTCGTGGATTGCGAGCTTGCGTCCTTTTGGCCAAAATGATTACCAATGCCCCAGGTATTTTTCATTATTATGTATATTCGCTTCTCTTGGACACAGCCGGGTCTTTGATGCTGGGAGAGCATGGTGTGTTGTTGTTTGGCATAGCAAGCAGGGTAGCCCGCTCTATGAATTATCAAGGCGTCACAAATAGGCTTCTACCTGGCTATACACGTTGTGCCTCATGACGTACACACTATCCCTCCATGTTTCACTCACTTGCACCCCATTATCCATTTATTTCTATTGAGGCACTTCATTTATTACTGCCCCCTATATTTCACTTATAGTATTACACTTGCACACACACTATTCATTTATTATTTCTTACTACACATCCCATGCACCACACACCACTCCCCTCAAGACTAGTGGGAGTGGCTATTATTATTTAAAGCACCTGCTCGCCCTTTCATCAGCATTTCTGGCCTGGCTGTGTCCATTTGTAAGTATGGCCTTTGTCGGTGTTTCTGTATATGTCCCTGTGTTTTTATCGGTTCTGTTTGTATATATCTCTACATCATTTATATATTTATATTTTTTCATGTATATAACATATATTATTAGTTTTCTTTAGTTATTCTGTCTAATTTGATCCATTAGACTTATATAAATTATTTATGTTCACTTTTATTATTATTTCTATATATATTTATATATCCTTTATAAATTGAAATTGGTATTTGTTATTCGTATGATATTTTGCCTATATCGTCCCCATTTGAGCTTCTCTTTATTTTGAGTTGCTCTGTATATACCCTTTTGCTCTCTCATTCACCTAGTGTTTGTGTGCACGTACGCTCCTCCACGCATGCGCTGTGATTCCCTCATTCCGTGGTGCCAACTTTGTTTGTCCGCATCGCCTTGGTGATGTGCGCCTTGCGTCATCTGGCGTGACGCGTCATCACCATGCGGACACTCTGGCGCTTCTGGTGATGAGGAGTCTCGCAACATGCGGTGTGAGCGTCGATCTGCGCAGCATCCACAGGTGTGTATTATTATTATTGCCAGCTACCCTTTATAAAGTCCCCCTTATTTTAATATCGTCAGCCTCCTGACGAAGCCGGTCTGTGGCGAAACGCGCGACGAGGCGTCTTTGCTCCTGTGTCTCCTCTCAGTTGTCTTTCTCTGCCATCATGTCCTTAGGTATGTGTTGCCTCTTTCATTATTAGGCTATCATTGGATGTTGCTGACTGCCATTACCTTGCTTGGTTATCTCCATAGTTTTCTTTATAATCTTTTAGATTATTGTTCTATACACACTACGCAGTCTCCGTAGCGTCCTTTGGTATATTCATTCATTTTTACAACACATATTTCATTATCTTTGTATTTATTTTTTTATCATGTTTGTTATCTGATTTTGGACATTAGACTCTGAGTTGGGTCCTGCATTGTGTCGGACGAACGAGGACACATCGGCACCAGAGGCTACAGTTGATTCTGCAGCAGCATCAGCGTTTGCAGGTAAGTATCTACATCGACTTACCTTCAAACGCCGATGCTGCTGCAGAATCAACTGTAGCCTCTGGTGCCGATGTGTCCTCGCTCGTCCGACACGATGCAGGACCTGGGGCAGGAAGTGAGTGACGTCACAGCGTGATCTCTCGAGAACACGCTGTGTGTCTGCACTGCCAGAAGCTGGGCGTTCTGAAGAGAAGTGGATGATACTTCTCGTCAGAACGCCCAGCTAGTAAAAGAAGTAAAAACGCCCAGATGAACATACACGATACACGCCCAGTTGTACTTTAACTTTAAACACGCCCAATTGTACTTTAGAAAGCCTCATTTACATAAATATAAAAATGGTCATAACTTGGCCAAAAATGCTCGTTTTTAAAAAAACAAAACGTTACTCTTATCTACATTGCAGCGCCGATCTGCTGCAATACGAGTTAGGGGTTGCAAAATCTGGTGACAGAGCCTCTTTAATTTTTGTGTTTCTATAGAGGCTGTAAATGGCTGCAGAAGTGAGGAGCAAAGATGTCTCATCAGGAGAAGTTTGTGGAACAGCCCAGGGCCTATGGTCTACTTAAACCGTCACTGCTTGCAGTTTATTTGTGCGTTGCAAAATAATGTACTACACTTCACTGCATGCATGGGGCTCTGCTTCACCATTTAGTTTTCTGTTGAATCAGCAAAAGGTATATTTTGCCTATGGTAAAGTGCTTAGTATAGGTCATCACAACTGACTACAGTAATCAGAACTCAGAATTATTAGATATTAAGGTGGAATTAATGATTAAGATATGCCTCTAAACTAGAATATTATTGCTTTATAAACGTCTGCAGAAATTTTTTAGTTAAAAAAAGTGCAAGCTCATGCATCTTGTGGATGTATATGGTATATGGTTTTTAATTGACCCTTCTGAAAATTGAACTACTTGCTTCTCAATTATATTTTACAAAAATCTTTTAACGACATCAGATATAAGAATAATCTACCTTATCTTTCTTATAGTACTATAGATTATAGACTATATGTAGCGTCCATGGCTACAGGCCGTCGGGTTTAGTCACCTCCCGACGCCCGCAGCCATGGATCCGTGAGCGCTGGTCCCCATCTCCTTCCTAGGAGACGCCAGTGCTCACTTCCGTTCCGGCCTGCTGTGTCAACCACATGATTTCCTGGTCTATAAGAAGGCCCCAGCCCTTCTGATCCTTGCCTGAGCGTTGTTAGTTTATCCCTAGTCTGTCTTGCAAATGGTCCCTTAGTTTTTCTCGTTCCAGTTGTTACCCGTGCCCTGTTACCTGTTCCTGTATCCCGTGCTGTTCTTGTTCCTATGCCTACTAGTGTTGGAGTCGTGTCTACTGCACCTGCTGTCGTTTGCCACGTCCAGTGTCTTCCGCCACGTCCAGTGTCTTCTGCCATGTCCAGTGTCTTCTGCCACTTCCACGTCCAGCTACCTGCTGCACCGACCTCGATCAGTGCTGAAGCCACAGCCACTGTCTGGACTAGTACAGGTATCCAAGTGTTACGAACTTCTATAGACTTTTGTATAGACTGTGACCTGGTCAGCTGCCTCTCCGCTACGGCAGAGCGGCGTAGTGGGTCCATATGCCCTGTGACCGTGACTGTACGCTCAGGCCATGGAACCCGCTTGCCAGCCCAAGATCGCGGTCCAGAAGATACAGACGGAGATGCATGACCTATGCACACGTCAGGATCAACTCCTTGAGGCTGTGAATTCTATCTTGGTCCGTCTGGATCTACTCACTGTTCCACCTCCAATTCTTCCTCCTGAGGCTGTTGCTGTGCCACTGCCCTTGGCTCCTCCTGTTTGTTCTGGATCCACAGTTCCTCTGCCTCTTCCTCCTAGCTACAACAGTGATCCCAGAGCATGTAGAGGATTTATTAATCAATGCATGGTTCATTTTAGGCTACGGGCTCATCTCTTCCACTCCGAGGAGGCCAAGGTAGCATTTATCATCCTTGTTCCTGCAGTCCTTTCATGCCGTGTTCGAGGAGTCGGGTCGAACATCCTCTGCCGCAGCTACTCTGTTGACCCTCAAGCAAGAGGGTTCCACAGTAGAGGAGTATGCTATCTCCTTCTGTACCCTGGCAGCCGAGCTGGAACAATGAGGCACTGGTGGCGACCTTCTGGCTGGGACTGTCCTCTCACATCAAGGACGAGCTGGCAGACCGTGACCTTCCTTCTACCTTGGATGCCCTCATCCTGTTAACCACCCGGGTTGATATGAGAGTCCGGGAGCGCACTCAAGAGGTTCGACAGGAGAGCCGGGTCCACAGACCAGCACCCTTGGTCCAGAGACCACTATTGACTTCCCCTAATGCGCTACCTGAAGAACCCATGCAGATTCACAGAGTCTGGTTGTATGAACAGGAGAAGCAGCACAGACGCTCCTCTGGCCTATGTATGTATTGTGGCCTTAAGGGTTATTTTGTGCGCTAATGCCCACAGAAACCGGGAAACGCCAGTACCTAGGGTTGGTTGGAGAAGCAACTCTAGGTGGGACGTCTCCAAACGTTAAAACCTCTCCCAAATTATCGATTCCTGTGGCCATCATCTCCGGAGAGACGTCACATCCCTTCTCCGCCTATCTTGACTCCCAGAGCGGCTGCTAATTTTATCCAGCAGCATCTAGTGGATCGTTTACATCTACCCACAGTTCTTCTGGAGAGAACCCTGGCTGTTGCCTCTCTGAATGGTCTGCCATTGCCAGATCCGATTGTGTTCATCACGGAGCCGTTGACACTATGGGTTGTAGCTCTTCACTCGGAGCAGATCGCCTTCCTAGTACTCCCTAAGGCTGTCAAGCCCATCCTGCTGGGTCTGCCATGGCTTCGCCTACATGTCCCGGTTTCTTGACAGGAGTTCCGCAGAAATTCTTCAATGTGGTTCCAGATGCCATAGCCTTTGCCTGTCACAAGTCCATCCTGTTATGCCCCCTCTGCCTCAGTCACTCTCTGGTCTACCATCTCCGTATTCCAGTTTTGCGGATGTCTTATGCAAGCGAGAGGCTGAGACGTTGCCTCCACATCGGAATTAGGACTATCCCATTGAACTGGTTCCAAATACTTCGATTCCCCGTGGACGGGTATATCCTCTCTCCTTGCCAGAGACTTTATCTATGTCAGCCTATATCAAGGAGAATCTGGAGAGGGGTTTTATAAGAAAATCTTCCTTCCCGGCTGGGGCCGGCTTCTTCTTCGTTAAGAAGAGAGATTGATCTCTTCGACCCTGCATTGACTACCGTGGTCTCAACCAGATCACGGTCAAGAACAAATACCCTTTGCCACTTATATCCGAGCTGTTTGATCGCATACGAGGAGCAAAACATTTTTCTAGCTAGACCTGCGGGGGCTTATAACTTTATCCGGATTCGCCGGGGTGACGAATGGAAGACGGCATTTAACACCCATGATGGGCACTACGAATACCTAGTGATGCCCTTCGGACTGTGTAACACTCCCGCAGTATTTCAGGAATTCGTCAATGATATTTTCTGAGATCTCCTCTATATGTGTGTTGTAGTTTATCTTGATGATATTTGGATTTTCTCCCCAGATCTGATGACCCATCGGAGGCATGTCCGTGAGGTTCTTCTGCGACTAAGGGAGAATCGTTTAGACGCCAAGTTGGAGAAGTGCGTCTTTGAAAAGAGGTCATTGCCCTTCCTGGGCTACATCATCTCGGATCAAGGACTTAAGATGGATCCTGAGAAACTAAAGTCTGACCTGGAATGTCCACGTCCTCATATAAACTTTTGTATAGACTGTGACCTGGTCAACTGCCTCGCCGCTACGGCGGAGCGGCCTAGTGGGTCCACATACCCTGTGACTGTGACACTATAGACTATATATTGTCTTGATTATTTTTTTATGAGAAGGATGTTCTGGCATATGTAAAAGCCTATGTTCAGTGACAAAGCAACCTGTGTCTTAAGTAACAGAAACATCATGCCATGTAATTTGAATGCAGTCAATTCCTTGCATGGAGTCCCCTTCTGCTTCAAGTTTTCTAAGAGAGCAGATTGTTATGGCAGTAATTCAAATAGGGGCCTAGGAGAGAATGGCTATAACCATGAAGCCAGAAGCAGTCATGAAAGGTGACTCCCAGCCCTGGGCGACGCATGCCTATACTAGGTCATGAAATGCAGACAAGTAGAAAAAAAAAAAAGGTGGTAATGTGCATAAATCTTGAGGTTCTGTTAGATTTTTGGACATTTTAAAGATTAAGACCAATGATAGTTATATTTTCTTTGTCTGGAAATAGAAACATGCTCCATCCCTCCTGAGCACAGCTTAAGTTTTTTTTGTAACTATGTGGAATTTTGTTTCTTTTTTCAATCTAAGTGATTGCTCTTACCTCTCTATGGGGCCTCTGCATCGGGGTGTCCATTGATTTACCAGAAAAAATAGTGCAGCATGCAGCACTATTGTTTCCGGTAATGTCTGACGGATCTGTGAAGGTGGCCCCTTACAGAGCCTTTGACACAGATTCGAACAGCCCCTACTATGATAGCTGGATTTTTTAACATTATTTTAGCTCGTGTATATTCCAGAACAATTTTTTTCTGAGTATACTTCTTATCAGCTGCTGCATGTGAAGTTTACTATACTTTATGGTTTTGTTTCTGGAGTACATTGTGGAAAAACAGTTTTTTACTGTTGCTGGGAAGCACTTTAGCATAATTGCTTAAATGTTAGTTTAGTTAAGGGATTGAACTAGCTCTTAGTGCAGTGAAATTGTCTCTAGGGCAAGTCTGACCTATAAAACAACCAAAGTGGAATAAAAGATTGCTGATGAATTTTAAATTGCTTGACTACATCTGCTGTTCTTTGGTGGAAATTAGTTTATCAGGCATATTTAAATGCAAGTAGCAAACTGAATTAACCCACACCAGTACACTGAAACTGTATACGCACATTGTGTTCTCTATAAATAATACTGCAGGTGCAGTTAAATTTGAAAACTAAGCCAACTCAAAGTCAGATTGTTTCATTTATAGCCAAATATGTAGATTAGTAAAAACATAAGATGTCAAATTTAAGCAAAACATTTAAAAATACTTATATATGAAGTTAATAAAACTTCTATTTATTTTAATCAGGACAATTTATCCCAAAAAATAGTAACATATCAATCAAAAATATTTGGTTTAATGATGATAGCTAGTGTGGATCAAGACACATTGATAAATCCAGTAGATTGGGTGGGGATGACTAGTGGTTAATGGTTTTATTTTATTTAGCTATATATATATATATTTCAAATAGCAAAGTTCTAAAGTATACTATGTGGTGTCTGTTTCAGTAATTTACAGATTCAGTAATCTAAGCTGCTCGTAAAAATATGTAGTAGGAAATTGATGTCTAGTGATTACGTCCAAAGGTAACTGTGATTCCTTCCTCTGGGTTTTGTCTGCATCAGAAAATTGCTCTATTTGCAAAACATACGAGGCCCTACCAATCTTGTTTTCTATATTAACCCCTTAACGCCGAAGGACGGATATATCCGTCCTCAGCAGCTGCTAGTTCGCGCAGGAGGACGGATATATCCGTCCTGTGATCGCGTGGGTACTGACAGTTTACCCACGCGATCAGCGGCAGGAGCACGGCTGTTATACACAGCCTGGCTCCTGCTGCAACTGCCGGAATCGAAGCACGCGCCGATTCCGGCAGTTTAACCCATTAAATGCCGCTGTCAACAGTGACAGCGGCATTTAATGTGTTTGACAGAGGGGGGAACTCCCTCTGTCTCCCGATCGGCGCCCCCGCAAACAAATCGCGGGTCGCCGTCGGGTTTCCATGACAGCCGGGGGTCTAACAAAGACCCCCAGGTCTGTCTTCAGCATCTGCCTGTTAGGCGATGCCAGAGGCATGACCTAACAGGTTGCCTGTCAGTTTTACACTGACAGGCAATAATGCTTTGGTATACGAAGTATACCAAAGCATTATATATGCGATCGGCATATCGCATAGTGAAGTCCCCTGGTGGGACAAAAAAAAAAAAAGTAAAACCGTTAAATAAAGTTTGTGAAAAAAAAAATAAAAAAAATTACAGTCAAAGTCAAATAAAACTACTTTTTTGCCCCAAAAAGTGGTTTTATTTAATAAAACGGTCAAAACAAATCACACATACACATATATGGTATCCCCGCGATCGTAACAACTTGACCAATAAAATGAACACATTAATTAAACCGCCGGATGAACGGCGTCCAAAGAAAACGCAAAAAACAACGGCAAAATTCTCTCTTTTCTCCCATTCCCCCCATAAAAAATAAAATAAAAGTTAATCTATAAGTCCTATGTACCCCAAAATAGTACTAATGAAAACTACACATTGTCCCGCAAAAATCAATCCCACGTACGGCCACATCGACGGAAAAATAAAAAAATTACGCCTCTTGGAACGCGGCGATGCAAAAACAAGTAATTTTTTTCTAAAAGGGTTTTTATTGTGCAAACGTAGAAAAAACATATAAAACCTTTACACATTTGGTATCCCCGTAATCGTGCCGACCCATAGAATAAAGTTAACATGTTATTTACGCTGCATAGTAAACGGCGTAAATTTATAACGTGAAAATTAATGCTGGAATAGCTGCTTATTTTCAATTCTCTCCTAAAATAAAGTTAATAAAAGTTAATCAATATGTTATAAGCATCTAAAAATGGTACAATTACAAAATACAACTCGTCCCGGAAAAAACAAGCCCTTATACGGCTATGTCGACGGAATAAAAAAAGAGTTACGACTCTTGGAATGCGACCGTGGAAAAACAAAAAATAATCCTTGGTCATTAACGTGCAAAATGGCCCGGTCATTAAGGGGTTAATACTAATTTGAACCCAAATTTTATTTGAAGAAAGAATCTTCTATTCCCCCAATCGTTTTGATTTGAGATGCACTAATGATGGTCAGAAAGGTTGTTTATACAGAACTATGTATAGACCAGGGGTGGGCAAACTTTTTGACTCGCGGGCCACAATGGGTTCTAAAATTTGACAGAGGGGCCGGGCCAGGAGCATTTGGAGGGAGTGTTTGGGCCGGATATACTAAAGCATTAAATGTAGTGTGTGCAAACCTCATAGCACAGTAAGAACACTACAACCCAATTTATTAACTGTCTTTCAAATGTGAAAAATAGCCCTTATCAGTTAATAAATTTGTCTCAAGGAATATGCAAGATATGGCATTTACATACTATTTCGCAGATACTGGGAGGAGGAAATGTAAATAGATTAAAATAACATACGCACTGTGATTTATCAAGAAAAAAGTTCTGTTGACTCTGTAAATTAGCTGCCAACCTCTGAGCAGTAGCCGCCCGTTCTTGTGTTGACTGCTTGCTAGCATAGTTTGCATGCTTCGTGGCAAAGTGACGGCTGATATTGTACTCTTTGAAAACCGAAGGGCTTAATGGTGACGTGAAACGAAGTGAAAATTAAAGTGAAATAAAGAGAAATACGCGCCACATTAACCCCTTAATGACCGGGCCATTTTGCACGTTAATGACCAAGGATTATTTTTTGTTTTTCCACGGTCGCATTCCAAGAGTCGTAACTCTTTTTTTATTCCGTCGACATCGCCGTATAAGGGCTTGTTTTTTCCGGGACGAGTTGTATTTTGTAATTGTACCATTTTTAGATGCTTATAACATATTGATTAACTTTTATTAACTTTATTTTAGGAGAGAATTGAAAATAAGCAGCTATTCCAGCATTAATTTTCACGTTATAAATTTACGCCGTTTACTATGCAGCGTAAATAACATGTTAACTTTATTCTATGGGTCGGCACGATTACAGGGATACCAAATGTGTAAAGGTTTTATATGTTTTTTCTACGTTTGCACAATAAAAACCCTTTTAGAAAAAAATTACTTGTGTTTGCATCGCCGCGTTCCAAGAGGCGTAATTTTTTTATTTTTCCGTCGATGTGGCCGTACGTGGGATTGATTTTTGCGGGACAATGTGTAGTTTTCATTAGTACTATTTTGGGGTACATAGGACTTATAGATGAACTTTTATTTTATTTTTTATGGGGGGAATGGGAGAAAAGAGAGAATTTTGCCGTTGTTTTTTGCGTTTTCTTTGGACGCCGTTCATCCGGCGGTTTAATTAATGTGTTCATTTTATTGGTCAAGTTGTTACGATCGCGGGGATACCATATATGTGTATGTGTGATTTGTTTTGACCGTTTTATTAAATAAAACCACTTTTTGGGGCAAAAAAGTAGTTTTATTTGACTTTGACTGTAATTTTTTTTATTTTTTTTTTCACAAACTTTATTTAACGGTTTTACTTTTTTTTTTTTAGTCCCACCAGGGGACTTCACTATGCGATATGCCGATCGCATATATAATGCTTTGGTATACTTCGTATACCAAAGCATTATTGCCTGTCAGTGTAAAACTGACAGGCAACCTGTTAGGTCATGCCTCCGGCATCGCCTAACAGGCAGATGCTGAAGACAGACCTGGGGGTCTTTGTTAGACCCCCGGCTGTCATGGAAACCCGACGGCGACCCGCGATTTGTTTGCGGGGGCGCCGATCGGGAGACAGAGGGAGTTCCCCCCTCTGTCAAACACATTAAATGCCGCTGTCACTGTTGACAGCGGCATTTAATGGGTTAAACTGCCGGAATCGGCGCGTGCTTCGATTCCGGCAGTTGCAGCAGGAGCCAGGCTGTGTATAACAGCCGTGCTCCTGCCGCTGATCGCGTGGGTAAACTGTCAGTACCCGCGCGATCACAGGACGGATATATCCGTCCTCCTGCGCGAACTAGCAGCTGCTGAGGACGGATATATCTTGGACAAGTTCGGCGGGCCGGATTAAAAAGCCTAACGGGCCGTATGTGGCCCGCGGGCCGTAGTTTGCCCATGTCTGGTATAGACTCTTATAATTACATTTTGTAAATACTTTCCGAACTCACACTTTTCAGCACTATGTGTCGTATATTTATGAAAACTGTTTTTATGAAAGCTTTTCCAGAACTTGTCATTTCTACAATACAACAAAGGAGAAGGAAGAGAGGAATGATGCAACGAACAGAAAATCAGGCCATGCAATTATATAGGCTTGACAGAAACAGACGGTTCCAGTGTAACACAGACAACACAGCAATACAATGGAGTGATCTGTGAGATAAGTTGTTCCAAATAGTGACAAATCAATATTAATAAGAACTATACAAGGCACCTTTTTAGTCAAACAAATCAGCTTGAATAAGATAAGGTCACAATTAGTAGAAAACAAGAGGGGGAGACGAAACCTCCAGCTCACCTTTTGTGTATGGATTTTGCACTTTGGTTCCGCACGGATCCTCGCGTCGGCACGCGATATAATGGGTAGAAGACAAGGACGATGTTGATCCAGCGGAGCTGTGGATAAAAAGGAACTTGTTCCAAGTTTAATGGACGATATTCTTAAAATGATTCAAGAGCAATCCGGACGATGTCCTGAGGTGCTTAGGAGAGATGTGTGGGATTTTGAAGGAGCCTACGCGTTTCAAACGCTTCCTGCGTTCTTAATCATGGCTGTGTTCAAACTGACTGACTTGTCTCGTGTATTTATCTGTATCCACATAAGTGTTTAATTGCGTTCCAGGTGATTGTGATCTCCTGGAACGCAAACCGGAGGTCTAATTTGCTATGCGTTCCACTTGTGTCAGAGCATGATTGATTTTGTAAAATTACATTCATGTTGGTGCAAAGTCTTAGATGAGTGTGAGAGAGTAAGGTCTATTACTTTTTAATGTGAAAAGAATGAGTTTACAGGAGTCGGGATATCGCTACATTGCTTAACTTCTCAAGTTTGACATAGAATGAGTGTCATTTCCGGTCTGAAGTGGGTTGTTATTGTATTTGCGTTTCAGCGTCACATGTGTTTCGTGGAGCGCAAACCGGAAGTAGCTCTGCTGGTTTGCGTCTTGAAAGAGGATCCCGAGTTCTGCATGGATTCTTTGTAAGTATGTATTTTTTTTTTTTTTTTTTTTTTTTTTTTTTAATTTTATTTATGAACGATGTATCTACATTATCGATGCAATGAGGAGGTGGAAAAATATATTTACGTTGTGTATGAATATAAATCGGTATTAGTTAAATTACAGTGTAATTTTCAAGCAGATGGTAACGTTTTGTTAAAATTACCGAGACAAAAATTGGCAACAATAAACACGGGTCTTGTTTATATATTTAATTATTTGTATATATACTTTTTTGTGTTTATACTTATTGTGTCTGTTGTTTTATTTGCTCATTTGAGTGATAGATATGTTGTCATGGTGGTCAGTTAAAATTGTTAATTTACGCCAACTAGGAGTAGGATATGAAAAGCAACATGATGGGAATGGGGTATGGGTATGAGGAGGAGTGGGCTAAAAACTTGTACCTGTACTAGGTGTATAGCTGCATACAAATTGTTTTGAATACAAAGAGAAAAATAATAAATGTTTATTAAGTTCAAAATATAATTTTAAAAATAGGGTGGTAAATATGGAGATCTAATTGTTAGAGGTGATTTCTATTTTTATTTTGTTTTCAATTTTTTTGTTGTTTAATTGTTATTTGCTCAATGACCTTATTGTTAGTTTTGAAAGTATTACTTGTTATCTATTGAGGGCCCTCAAAGTAGTTCAGGGCTATACCCTCTTCATTTGTTTCGGGTGAAAAAATATTTAGTTAATCACGAGAGTTGCTAGAGGGACTAGAATCTATCAGTAACTTTCATGTTGTCGTTCCCTTGCGACAATAGTTGAGTAAAAGATTTGTCTGATATAAACTGTTATATATTCAGAACTTGATGTTGGATGTGTGTGGAATTAATGTTCAATAGTGGAACATAAGTTCCTTTTTTAAATTCAGGCCATTAGGGACTCGGGTGTCTAATCTGTAGATCCAGAAGGCCTCTCTTTGGTGAATTTTATGTTGCCAGTCACCGCCTCTCTTGGGAAAATGTACTTTTTCTATGGCGTAACATATTAGCGATTTTATTGTTCTATTGTGGTGTATTATAAAATGTCTGGCTGCATTGGATATGTTACAGATGTTTGGATTCCTTATGTAGCTTAAATGTTCCAGAATTCACGTTTTTAATTTTCTGCTGGTACATCCTACATATTTCAGACTACAAGCAGTACATTCAATTATATATACTACCGAAATGGTGTTGCAATTAATGTAGTTTTGAATCTTAAAAGTTTCAGAATTGTTTGAATTAGAGAAGGATTTGGTGGTATGAACGGTGGTACATGTTTTACACGGGTGTTGGCCGCATTTGAAAAAACCTTTGCTTTCTAGCCAGGTGGTTTTGGTTTCTTCTGAAATGAACAGAGAAGGGGACAGTGTGTTTCCCAATGTGGGCGCTTTCCGAGCCACTATCTTACAGCCTCCTTGTAGAATGGTCCTTAGTCCATCATCCTCCATCAAAATGGGTAAGTACTTATTTATTATTTGTTTGATTTGAGTGAACTGGTTACTTTGTTGTAATACTAGTACAGGTGTTTTAGGGTCTAATTTCTTATTTTTAGTTGACTGTTTAAGTAAGTTGACTCGGGAAGTTTTTGTAGTGATATCGTTTGCGCGGGTCAATGACCAGTTGGGGTATCCTCTATTTGTTAATCTTGAGTGTATCTGTTGTTGTTCCACCTTGTATTGTGCTTCTGAGCTACAGTTTCTCTTTGCTCTGTACATTTCACCTATAGGGATGGCCATGATGGTTTTCTTAGAATGATTACTTTTGGCATGAAGTATTGTATTGGCTGTGGTAGGTTTCCTGTAGGTTCTTGTTTCTATGATAGATCCTACCTTTCCCTCTAGAGTTAGGTCTAAAAATGTGATTGTTGTTTTGTCGTGATTAAAGGTGAATTGTAGGTTGTATGGATTGCAATTCAGAAATTCTACAAAATTGGGGATACTTGACGTTTCCCCCTTCCAGATGAAGAGGAGGTCGTCAATATATCTGCCAAACCAGGCAATGTTATCTCCAAATGGGTTGTTTAGTGAGAAAATGTACTGTTCCTCCCACCAAGCCATGGTTAGGTTAGCTATTGACGGGGAGAATTTTGCTCCCATTGACACCCCCCTTCGTTGTAGATAAAATTCTTTGTCAAATTGAAAGAAATTGTGTGTCATCAAAAACATTAGAATATCCAGTATGTACATTTGAAAATTTTTAGTAAAAGTACTATGTGTGGCTAGATGGTGTGTTAGTGCAGCATAGGCAGTCTGGTGGGGGATACTTGTATATAGAGCAACAACATCACAGGTCAACCACACATCGTCTTCATTCCACACTCTGTTTTGAAAATGCATTAGGACATCCTTGGTGTCTTTGATGAACCCAGGTGTTCGTTGGGCTAATGGTTGGAGTAGTGTATCCAACCATTCCGATAATTTTTCCAATATAGAACCTATGCCCGAAACAATAGGTCGCATTGGTGGAGGAAACTGATTTTTATGGGTTTTCGGTAGAGCGTGAAAAATAGGTATGATCGGTTGTTCTACAAAAATGTAGTCTGCTTGTTTTTGATTGATGAAGCCTTTTGTGACACCCTCTTTTAGAAGTTCCTTCATTTTGTTCTGGATTCTTTCTGTGGGATTGTTGTCTAGACGTTTATATGTATTTTCGTCCGATAGTAGATCTAGGATGGAATTTTTGTAATCTGTTCTGTTCATTACAGTTATTCCTCCTCCCTTGTCAGACATTTTTATGATTATTTCTTTATTATTTTTAAGTGATTTAACTGCGTTTTTTAAGCGTAGAGGAAGGTTGAATTCAGTTTTGGTTTCTTTGAGTTCGTTGGATAGTTTTTGGAGTTCTTTTCCACCGTGGATTGGAACCACTCCATGGACTCTGTTCTTGATTGTTTTGGGTAGTATTTTGGATTTAAAGTATGGAAATCAATACAGTTGTCAGTAAGCATGTCCGGATCTTCCGTGCGTAAACTGTCTAGGCACACAATAGTTTTAAGTTCTTGAAATGAGAATTCTTTTGCTGTTTGTGGAAACTCTTGATATGACTTTTCAGAATGTTCCGTAGGTGACTGAGTTGATGGACAAATTGAAGGTATGTTCACTTCTTCCTGAGTCTCAGGTTCATGTGTGAGAAAATGTCTCTTAATTGTTAGGTTCCGAATAAATTTGTTAATATCGAGAAGGGTGTTGAAAGGGTCAAAATTGTTATTAGGAGCAAAATTCATTCCCATTGAGAGCACTTCGATTTGTGGTAATGTAAGAGTACAGGATGACAGATTTGTGACATTCATATCTAGGACTGGTATTTGCGAGATCGGAGGTGACGGCTTTGGACCTGGTCCTGTCGGTCTATGCTTCTTGCCGCCCCTCCTTCTTCGTTTTTTGATGATAGATATTGATTTATGTCTGGTCTATGATTATATTTTGTTCGGGTTCTGATAGAATCATCCTCCGATATTCCTTCATTTGAATCTAGCTCAGTGGAGCTGAAGCTAACTCTATGAGATATGTCTCTTTGTCTTCTGTATTGGCTCCGCTGTTTGAGGATGGGTTTGGGTCTGGATCTACTTCTGTCTTTGTTGTTCCAATTGTAGACTTCATTGGAGCTATAGTCTCGTGTATCTCTTTGAAACTTAGTTTTTTTAGTTTCGGCTATTGCCCTGTCCAACTTGTCTATATATTGAGAAGTGCGGGTCTCAAGAAGTGCAAAATCTGGTGAGTTTGAAAAGCCGTCTAGTTTGCCCTCTGTTTCTGATATTTTGATTTCTAACTCTGTTAATTTGATTTTTTCTTGATCAGTTATCAACTTCATAAGCTTAATTGAGCATTCTGACAGAATATTGTTCCAATTTTCACTGAAGGTTTCTGAATAGTTAAAGGATGGTGTTTTCCTAATCCTCAGACCTCTAGGAATCATATTCTTGGTTATGTAATTATTCAAGGTAGTAAGGTCCCACCAGATTTTAGCTTGTTGTGCCTTGTCTTTCTCAAGGTTGTGGAACAACACTTCTAGGTCCTGGTCTTGTATAGTTGTGTTGTTCAGGTTTCCAAACACTTTGGCGGCCATTTGGGCTCTTGTGAGCAATACTTCTTGGGTCATGGTTGTACTTTAAATATTTCCTCTTTTTAGTGAGTTGTCTCCAAAGAAAAAATTGGGTGGTTTTAAAATCAATGGTAAGGTTTTAGCCACTTCATTTGTCTATTCATTCATTTATTGCTTTTGCTGATAGAAGGCATGCATAACTCCACTTCTCCTAAGACACTGTAGTATGCAGATGATTATTTTAAATGCATATGATTACTACTATGGGAAACAACATACGTTTAGTATTCCCAAGATGGGTGAGCACGTGAGGTATAAGCCGATAAATTTGTAGAAAACAAGAGGGGGAGACGAAACCTCCAGCTCACCTTTTGTGTATGGATTTTGCACTTTGGTTCCGCACGGATCCTCGCGTCGGCACGCGATATAATGGGTAGAAGACAAGGACGATGTTGATCCAGCGGAGCTGTGGATAAAAAGGAACTTGTTCCAAGTTTAATGGACGATATTCTTAAAATGATTCAAGAGCAATCCGGACGATGTCCTGAGGTGCTTAGGAGAGATGTGTGGGATTTTGAAGGAGCCTACGCGTTTCAAACGCTTCCTGCGTTCTTAATCATGGCTGTGTTCAAACTGACTGACTTGTCTCGTGTATTTATCTGTATCCACATAAGTGTTTAATTGCGTTCCAGGTGATTGTGATCTCCTGGAACGCAAACCGGAGGTCTAATTTGCTATGCGTTCCACTTGTGTCAGAGCATGATTGATTTTGTAAAATTACATTCATGTTGGTGCAAAGTCTTAGATGAGTGTGAGAGAGTAAGGTCTATTACTTTTTAATGTGAAAAGAATGAGTTTACAGGAGTCGGGATATCGCTACATTGCTTAACTTCTCAAGTTTGACATAGAATGAGTGTCATTTCCGGTCTGAAGTGGGTTGTTATTGTATTTGCGTTTCAGCGTCACATGTGTTTCGTGGAGCGCAAACCGGAAGTAGCTCTGCTAGTTTGCGTCTTGAAAGAGGATCCCGAGTTCTGCATGGATTCTTTGTAAGTATGTAGTTTTTTTTTTTTTTTTTTTAATTTTATTTATGAACGATGTATCTACATTATCGATGCAATGAGGAGGTGGAAAAATATATTTACGTTGTGTATGAATATAAATCGGTATTAGTTAAATTACAGTGTAATTTTCAAGCAGATGGTAACGTTTTGTTAAAATTACCGAGACAAAAATTGGCAACAATAAACACGGGTCTTGTTTATATATTTAATTATTTGTATATATACTTTTTTGTGTTTATACTTATTGTGTCTGTTGTTTTATTTGCTCATTTGAGTGATAGATATGTTGTCATGGTGGTCAGTTAAAATTGTTAATTTACGCCAACTAGGAGTAGGATATGAAAAGCAACATGATGGGAATGGGGTATGGGTATGAGGAGGAGTGGGCTAAAAACTTGTACCTGTACTAGGTGTATAGCTGCATACAAATTGTTTTGAATACAAAGAGAAAAATAATAAATGTTTATTAAGTTCAAAATATAATTTTAAAAATAGGGTGGTAAATATGGAGATCTAATTGTTAGAGGTGATTTCTATTTTTATTTTGTTTTCAATTTTTTTGTTGTTTAATTGTTATTTGCTCAATGACCTTATTGTTAGTTTTGAAAGTATTACTTGTTATCTATTGAGGGCCCTCAAAGTAGTTCAGGGCTATACCCTCTTCATTTGTTTCGGGTGAAAAAATATTTAGTTAATCACGAGAGTTGCTAGAGGGACTAGAATCTATCAGTAACTTTCATGTTGTCGTTCCCTTGCGACAATAGTTGAGTAAAAGATTTGTCTGATATAAACTGTTATATATTCAGAACTTGATGTTGGATGTGTGTGGAATTAATGTTCAATAGTGGAACATAAGTTTCTTTTTTAAATTCAGGCCATTAGGGACTCGGGTGTCTAATCTGTAGATCCAGAAGGCCTCTCTTTGGTGAATTTTATGTTGCCAGTCACCGCCTCTCTTGGGAAAATGTACTTTTTCTATGGCGTAACATATTAGCGATTTTATTGTTCTATTGTGGTGTATTATAAAATGTCTGGCTGCATTGGATATGTTACAGATGTTTGGATTCCTTATGTAGCTTAAATGTTCCAGAATTCGCGTTTTTAATTTTCTGCTGGTACATCCTACATATTTCAGACTACAAGCAGTACATTCAATTATATATACTACCGAAATGGTGTTGCAATTAATGTAGTTTTGAATCTTAAAAGTTTCAGAATTGTTTGAATTAGAGAAGGATTTGGTGGTATGAACGGTGGTACATGTTTTACACGGGTGTTGGCCGCATTTGAAAAAACCTTTGCTTTCTAGCCAGGTGGTTTTGGTTTCTTCTGAAATGAACAGAGAAGGGGACAGTGTGTTTCCCAATGTGGGCGCTTTCCGAGCCACTATCTTACAGCCTCCTTGTAGAATGGTCCTTAGTCCATCATCCTCCATCAAAATGGTCACAATTAGCTATTAATCAAGCAAGTGGGGGAAGGAAGGGGGGGTGAGATATTTAGGATCAAGATGAGGACGTGCGAGTCACAAATGTCGCAAAAGTCGCAAAGTTCGTTCAAATAATTGAAGAAAAAAGAGAAAGGAATATATGGGTATTATCAACACAACCAAAATAATTCACGTAATTGGTGAGACGCCTTCAATTGTTTGTTCAAGATACCATGTTATATATTGAAAGCATGTGCAGAGTTTTTGTTTAATGTGCGACGGTAGTATATCAATAAATGATTTCCATAAGGTAAAGAACTTTTTAACTTTAAGCTCTTTATGCAGGGTGTCTTCAATCCAGTCCATCCTGAAGATATGAGAAAGTTTTTGTTGAAAGGATGGGGGTTGTGCCGAAAGCCATTCCTGTAAAATAGCCTTACATGCCGCACATAATAAAGAGCAATTTTTAAGCGTTATGAGCGCACGGATGTGTTCTGGAATCTAACATACCAAAAATGGTCCAGGCAGGTGACAGTGGAACGAGGTTGACTAAGTGTGAAGCGACAAAGGTTTCAACACTTTTCCAGAACCGTTGTATACAAGGACAACTCCAGAAGCAGTGGTAAAGATCAGCGTTCAATATTGCACATTTCGTGCAAGCTGAGGAGGCGTATCTACCCATAAGATAGTTCCTCATTGGTGATATGTAGGCTCAATGAGTAATTTTGAATGTCATATCCCAGTAGGATGTGGATGGGAGAAATTTCGAGGCTAAATATAAAGTTTCCATGATGTCCTTGATAGTTAGGTCTGGAAAGTGTTACAACCAAGAGTGTACCCCAGTTAGAAAATTATAATATAGCAATGTTTTCCCATATGTGTTTCTTGATTTGAGAAGCAAGCTGGTTACGAGATCTTGGGGGGGGTTTGTAGGAATTTGGTTTACAATTTTTCTCACGTAACTGGAAGCCTGCAGAAAAGGGAATAATGATTGTGAGGAGAAGACAAATTTGTCTTGAAATTCCGAGAACGTTAATGGATGGGAGCAGTGGCGTAACTACCGCGGTAGCAGCAGTAGCGGCTGCTATGGGGCCCGGGGCTTGAGGGGGCCCGGTGGCGCCGCTAGCAGCCGTTATGGCTACTACAGCGGTAGCGTCGCTACTGTGGGGCCCGCGACGCCGAGCCTTACACAGGCCCTCTCATGCCTGTAGGTGTCGCTAGCACCGGAGGGGGCCCCAGTGCTAGCGGCAGCCAAATACATGTATTAGCACTGAATGGCCGGGCATGTTCCGTGCCTGACCATCCAGTGCCTTACAATGACACTGATTGGCTAGCGGCGCGATGACATCATCGCGCCGCTTCCATGCTTAGAAGGTGCTGATTGGCGGGGCAAGTCATTCTGCCCCGCCAATCAGCGTCATTGGAGGACGCTCGTTCAGCTCCTGCAGACATGCTCAGAAGAGAGCATGTCTGCATCGCCAGTGAACAGCGTGGGAACCGGAGAATGTGAGTATGTCAAGTTTTTGTTTTTTTCCCCTCATAAAAATGTGAATGGCATTATCTATAGTGGGGGGGGGGGTCATCTTTATGTGGGCTATTATATATAGGGTTCTATATGTGGGGCAGTAGCTACAGGGGGGTCTATATGTGGGGGTGTGGGCCACTATATACAGGGGGCTCTATATGTGGGCCATTATATACAGGGGGCTCTATATGTGGGCCACTATATACAGGGGGGGTCTATATGTTTGCCACTATATACAGGGGGCTCTATATGTGAGCCATTATATACAGGGGGCTCTATATGTGGGCCACTATATACAGGGGGGTCTATATGTGGGCCACTATATACAGGGGGGGGTTACCTGTGGGGCACTAGCAACAGGGTGGCTATATGTAGTGCACAGTCTACAGGGGTGGGCTATATGTGGGACACTATATACAGGGGGAGCTATATGTGAGACACTATGTACAGAGGTGGGCTATACGTGGAGCAAGAACTATAGGGGAAGCTATATGTAGGGCAGCACCGTGGCTCAGTGGTTAGCACTATTGCCTTGCAGCTCTGGAGTCCATATGTGGGCACTATCTATAGGGGCTTCTATGTAGGTCACTATCTACAGGGGCCACGTTGTGTGTTTGTGACAGTTATATTTAGATGTGTTGAGAATTTTAACTTTGTTTACAGGTGCAGAAATGTTTTAAAAGTGAGAAGCTGAAGACATCTGAACGGAAAACTGCAGAAATGGGTCATGGCCGGTAGAAATCCATCATAGATGTCTGAACCGGAGGGAGAAGAAAAGAACTAGAATCTGAGACGTCACCGGTGAGTCACTTAATGTAAATGTTTATTCTGCCTCTAATCAGTATTGTAGTCACTGTATGATCTGCAGCGAGATGATGGTGGTAGGATTTTTTTTGTGAAACCGCATCTCCCAGCATATCCTTATCATTGTTCAGGCCATGCTGGGAGCTGTAGTTTTACGCCGTACAAACCTATACGCAGTGGCGTAACTACCGCTATAGCAGCCGTAGCGACTTCTACAGGGCCTGCAGCATGAGGGGGCCCGTGCCACCCGCCGGCACGGCCCCCTCCCATGGCAGCAGGCTCCGCTAGCAGCCGCAATGGCTGCTACAGCACGACGCCACTGAAGGGGTTGTTCCTACATAAGACATGTATCCCCTAATCACAGGATAGGGGATACATGTGTGATCGCTGGCAGCGATGAGGAGAACGGGGGACCGAAAGTCCCCCCTAAGTTCTCCATGACAAACCTCGGACTTCCGGGGTCTGTGTCGGCAGCTCCGTAGAAATGAATGGAGCGCCGGTCGCGCTTGTGCGCATGCGTGACTAGCGCTCCTTTCATTTTTATTGAGCTGCGCAGACGCCGGAAGTCCGAGGTTAGTCATGGAGAACTTCGGGGGACTTTCGGTCCCCCATTCTCCTTATCGCTGCCAGCGATCACACATGTATCCCCTATCCTGTGGATAGGGGATGCATGTCTTTTGTAGGACAAACTATAGGCCGTTTTTTTTGGGGGGGGGGTACATTGCGTTATCTACAGAGGGGTTCTGTATGGCATTATCTACAGGGGGGGCTGTATGGCATTCTCTACAGGGGGGACTGTATGGCGTTATCTACAGGGGGGCTGTATGGCGTTATCTACAGAGGGGGTCTGTATGGCGTTATCTACAGGGGGGCTGTATGGCGTTATCTGCAGGGGGCTGTGTATGGTGCTATCTATAGGGGGGCGCTGTGTGGTGGAATCTATAGGGAGGCACTATCTACAAAGGGGGGGGGGTTGCGTGATACCCAGCAGAGGGGGGGCCCTAGTCAAAAGTTTGCTATGGGGCCCAGTCTTTCCTAGTTACGCCCCTGGATGGGAGGTTCCGCCGACATGATGTCAGATAGACACCTCACACCACTCCTCTCCCATCGACCAAAGATTGTTGCGGGATGTCCATTTTGGAAATTCGGTTTACCCAGAAGTGGCAACAACAGTGAGGCATGTGGATCCAGGTAGGCCCATTTACGAATTGTGTGCCATGTTTTAATGGTAGTGGAGAGGAGGTGGTTGAGGCGCACGTCCTCTGATAGCTTTTCAGTGGGAGCATGTAGGACATATAAGAGGGAGTAGGGTTTAGCAAATTGGGCTTTGAGGGAGGGGTCCGAGTAATGTGAGGTATTGTGGGTCCAGTCTGCCAGTATTCTAAGGAGGGCCACTAGGTTGTAGTCGCGTATATTCGGGAAGATGAGATCTTTATTACATTTGGTCTGTTGTAAGGCTTGCATTGCAATTCTGGGACGTGCATTGTTCCAAATAAAATTTCTGTATAGGGCATTAATAATGCTCTCGTCTCTGGACTTGAGGTAGATCGGTAGTGATTGCAAGTATAGTAGTTTGGGGAAAGCTACCGATTTCAGAAGATTGGCTCTACCAGAAAATGAGAGTAGAGGATTGCCAGGTACGTATCATTTGTTTTAATTGAGCTATATGGGTGTTTATGTTTTCTGTATACATTTTAAGTAGGTTTTTCGTGATAGTTGTTCCCAAGTAGATGATGTGACTTTGTTTTCGTTTTGAGTTCCAGTCCCGTAGCCCAGGAGGGAGGGGAGAACTCTAAGGAGGAGGCTTTCTGATTTATGTAGGTTAATGGTAAAACCCGATTGTGGTCCATATGTTTCTATGAGTGATAGGGTAGGGTGGAGCGTTTGTCTAGTTTGGATAGAAACAATAGGAAGTCATCGGCAAAAGCTGGATTCCAATGCCTTGAATGTTAATATTGGAGTGTATTAATCTTAATAGCGGGTCTAGGGAAAAATTAAAGAGGAGAGGAGAGAGGGGGCAACCCTGACGTGTATCCCTGCGAAGTTGTATAGGATTTGAATGCAGACCGTTTACTGTGAAGCTTGCATAGACATCCAGCGGTGGGAGTGTCGAGCTTGGAGGGACGCAGGAGCCTGTGTTCCAGGCCTCCGGAGAGGCTTTCCCATGAGGTATCGCCTCTGTCCCGTCAGTGCCGTGGGAGCCCCACCAGGGACCCTCCTCCTCCAGCTCCTAAGCGGGCACCAGGTTTGGGGGCTAGGAGGCCGGGAAGGAATCCCAGCAGGCGTGTGGGATCGGAGGTGACGGCCGGATCGGAAGTGACGGCTATCTCCAGCGCTGATGTTCCGAGTGCTGGAGGAGCTCAGCAGACGGAGACTTGCAGTGTATGAGCGGCCGGCAGGGAGCGGCGGGCGGGCTCTTCAAAGAGGATGTCGTCGCCTCCTGCTTGAGGCATGCTGCGGGGACCGGAAGTACCCGGTCTGGGA